>NW_028243515.1:0-172854 GCF_964263255.1 Lissotriton vulgaris
TTGTCTGTCCTGTCCTGATTCCTGCCCTGAAGGCTTTGTTCGCCAGTTCTTTCCTGGGGGACCCTTCCCAATTCCTAGGCCTGAGAGTTGGTTTTCACGCCATTCTGGGTAAATATTTCTACATTTGTTTATGCGCTTATGTGCTTTTCGCTTTGTCCTCTCCCTTTTCATGCAGTGTCATTGCAAAGTATAAATGAAAGCATATGATTGATTATTTGAATCTTCCTTCCTGTGAGAGACAGAGTTTATTCTGTGCTGTGTAAGTAGTTCACATGAACTTTACTCTAAGATAACATTTTAAAAGTCATCCCAACTCTGTGATCATTTCCAATGTGTAAGTATATTGAAATCTTATGTCATTTCACCATCAACTAGTTCCAACTAATGGTCCATTTACCAGAGGAAAGAACTTTAGATCAGTGAAAGATTGGTTAGGGACTAGAGATAACTAATCGTGAGGATTATAAAAACATGACCCCAGCGGTTATTGCCAGCATGTTGTGAATGAATTTATGGGCCCATACAAGTATGTGGTATTAGATTAACTGTTGCTGGTAACCTGCTGGATCACAGGCATGTTTGATGAGAGAAGTGGTCAGGAAGATCTGCTTGGAGAGACGTTGTTACTAGCATCTCAATTTTGACTGCCATTGTGAGATGTTAAGCGGCATGCATAGGTGAACTAAAGGGAGGATTACTGTGAGGAACCCACTATAGGGAACGAATTATAGGTGTCTCAGAAAGTGGAACTTAAAATATGGAATCTGACTTTGCTTATGGGGGCTTTGCAGAGAGTTGCAATAGCTGTCGGAAGTTGCAAAGGCACTTTTCCTTGCAGCTTTCTTTAAGACGGCACTGTCTATACACTATTACATTGTTTATTTTTGATGCCTTGTCTATTGCTACAAACACACTATACATCTCAAGCACAGCTCATGGCACTATGAGGCTCTCCCTAAAACCTTACACCTAAAACAAAGCATGCACACATTTACAATTACTTGTGTAACATTCAGGTAGCAGTTGGGTGTCACTCAAAATGTAATCTATGAATTCTTTCATCTATCATTCAGTTTTTCACTATTCATTCTGCCCTTTCATCTGTGTGTCCATCCATATCCAAACCTTTTTAACCATTTGCAAACCTATCTATCATGTAAACTTCCATCCATCATTTCCGTCATCAATCCCTTCATCCACCCTTTCACTTATTGATCTATCCACCTGTGAGAAGGACTGTGTTGATGCGTCCGGAAGTAACAGATGAGTGAGCCAAACCCTCCCACTCAGCCGCTAACGAACAGGGGTCTAGTCTCAACCAAAGCAAGCAGGGAGGGGCCTCTGACGTCAGCGGAGTGTGAGGACCCAAAAGGAGTACAGGCAGAATCCGAAGGAGAGGAGGATGGAAGAAAGCGAACGGAGAAGGCGGAAGTGAGTGGCAAGAATGATGAAGACGAGCAAAGCGAAAAGACGTAGAACCAGAGGAGCGTCTATTATACAACGCTCAAACCCAGCGGGCTGTAGAAGACGCCCCGGTTCCCTACGCCACAGCTCTGGACACGGGTCATGGCTTAAGGCGAGTACCACTCAGCAGATCGCTTTGATGGGGGTGGTGGGGAGACACTAGGAGTTAGAGCACAGGGGTTAGTTCTACCCGAGCACGCGATAATCCCTCACGGTTCCCTCCCACTATGTGGTGACTGGTGACTGTAGCACTAAAAGAACAAGGGAAAACCGAGAGCTTGGCTTGAACACCAATCTGTTTTTTTCTTTTCCTTCCCCGCACCTTTGCCCAAGAGAGAGAAAGCAAGTGGCCCTAAAGCCCAGGAACGCAACAAAACCCTAAGGAGCTGGAGAAGACCCCTGAGGAGGAAAAAGGGAGAGACCATCTCCAACCATTGAACTAAACGCTGAGGCTGTTGTGTGGTCTACTATTCCCCACAGAGAAAGACCTGAATTCAGAACACAATAAAAATAACGTGTATGGTAATATAGCGTCTTGTGGTCCCTCTTACCCCTTTGAGCACCCCACTCCCTACACCAGCCTTTCACCCAATCCATCCTTTCACTCATCCATCCACTCTTCCACCCATCCTTCCAACCATTTCACCCAAGCCATCCTTTCCCTCATCCATCCACTCTTCCGCCCACTCATCCATTCACTCATCCATCCAACCATTTACCCTTTAACCCATTCTTTCCCTTACTCATCCATCCACCCATTCACTCATCCATCCACGCTTTCTTCCAGCATTCCACCCTCCCTTTCACTCATGTATGCATTCTTTCACTCATCCATCTTTACATTCTTCTTTTCACTCATCCATGCACCCATTTGCCCATCCATTCTGTCAATCATCCATCCATGCTATCACTCATCTATCCATCCATCCATCCTCCCTTGCACTCTCCATTCCCCTTCCACTTCCCACCCATCTTTCCATCCACCCTTAACCCATCCACCCACCCATCCAGTTGCGGACAGAAGAGGCCCATCAAGAACTTCACCCTCACTGTAGTCCCTAAAGCAAGTGGTGGGGTGGGGGAGGGTTCACTATGCCCCTGCACATAGGCAATCTGAAAACTTGGCTGTCATGAGTCATGCATGATGCACAGTGCGAGGACACAAGGTGAATATGACGTGTTGTTTCCAGGGCTTTAAGTGGGATGAAAAAACTAGGGGTCTCTCCAAAGGGCGTGTCTGATGTAATTAAGGGCTTGACTTAAAACACCTCAGCGGAAAATATGTGCTGAGCATAATCTGCCAGCCAATTGGTATAATGATGTTTCTATCACTGAATCCAGTACATTAGACCTACAACAAGCCATGAGTATTGGCTTTGTCAATGGATGTAAGTTGCATAAAATAAATAAAAAAGCAGCAACTAGGGCTTCCTTTTATATAATAATAAAAATACTTCAGCTCTGAAATCATGAGACTGTGTAAGAACCATAACCTCTTCTTTTTAACTTTGTCCTAGAAGGGACAGGAGGAGGCCACCACATAACAGCTCAAACTGGCCCATTGTCATTCTGTATGTGATAATCAGCCGCATACAGAATGACAATGGGTGGGGTTGGGCTGCTCTTGTGCTCCGAGGATATGTGTGAGGCGGCCCCATCATGGAGCTGAGGCCTGACACAGGTTTAGAGCTCTGCCCCCTGCAAGGCCGAAAATGACAGACAAAGGCGTCTGTAAAAAGGGTTCTCACGGACAACGGACTTGAGGTTCAAATTACAGAGGGTCTGCGAAATTTACGGACTGTTGATCACTGTAGGGGCATGGCTCGTGGGTAGGTGCGGGGGGAGCATCGTTTAAAAAATAATAATTAAAAACCTACCTTTCCACCGGGTCCCGCATCTTCACTGCTCCTGCTCTCCTGCTTTTCTGCCTCCGACAGGAACAGGAAGCAAGAGCCAGACTCCCTCCCCTAAGACAATCACAAAGCTTCATGCAGTGTAGAGAGTGGTCTGGAGCACTGTGACACGGTGCTCCAGCCAGGGGCTAGAGAGGTGTGTATATTCTCCTTGCAGGCTGCAATGTATCCTGCATAGAGAAGGGCAAAGTGCACGTGACTGGTTTGGGCAGCCCGACAGGGCCGACCAAACCGTTTTTGTGCACTCAGGAGTGGGCATACTACTCCTCCCGGCCCTGCTTGCAGAGCAGAAACCCCGCCCAAAAAACAAACAAAACATAAAATGGTAATAACTAAAAGTCATTACCATTTTATGTAATGATTTCTCGCACTGCGAGAAAGCAGTGGGGCGACACTCCTCCGCCATAGGGTAGGAGCCGCCCCTTAGTTTTAGACAGCTGATTTCTTAATCAGTGGCAGCAGCAATGAGTCAACGCTGATGAACGCGTCAGGAGCAGCGCGAAGGTCCCTGGAGTGCCTGTTGAACAGCAGAAGTCGGGAAGAGGAGTTTGTCAAGAGAACAATGATGAACATCAGAGCAACCCGAAAAGAATTCAGGTAAGTATGGAGAGGGGCAAGAAAGAAGACCCGCACACGTCGACTAGAAGGCGTAGCGCTCTTTTGCCCTGTTCAACCTCTTTTATTCCTGCCTTGCGCCGCACCTTGTGCACACACGATCTGGGGCGGAGCAAGTACGTCAGGACACTCCCCACCAGTTTGGACTTACCAGGATTGCGTCAATGAAACAAATGCACCAGTCGAGGGCATGGACATGTCTAGCAGGTTCCCATGTACTATCCTCCGGACCATACCCTTTCCAGTGAACCAGATACTGCATGGATGTCTCACTCTACGGGAATCCACAATAGCCTCCACTTCATATTCAGGGTCATCATCAACCAAAACTGGGGGAGGTTGAACAGGTAAACTTGTCCTGACACCACCAGTTTTAATAATGAATCATGAAAAAACAGATGGATTTATAGAGAGGAATGGAGGTCCAACTTCATGGCTACAGTATTAACTGCCTTTACAATGGTATAAGGATCGATGAAACGGGGTTTGAACTTTTGTGTTCCCTTCACCGCAATGTTATGTGTGGACAACCACACCGTATCTCGAATTGCATAGTCAGGGAATGGCCAGCGATGGAGATCCTCACTCTCCTTATTTATTTATTATTTACATCATTTATAAAGCGCGCTGTTACCAACCGGTGTCCTGGCGCTGTAATGATAGCTCCCCTGGTTTCAATCCTCCTGCATAGTGAGTAAAAAGCCAGGTTTTAAGACTTTTCCAAAAGGCCAGCAGGTCCGTGCTCTGTCTCAATGCCATAGGCATTCCAGGCGTTAGCCGCCCCTCTGACAAAGCTTCTGCCCCCCCCCCCCAGCGTGCCTTCATGATGCGAGAGGTCCTGATCAGCCCCATGTTGGCCGACCTGAGCTGTCTACCCGGTTTGTACCATTGGAAATGCTGATGAAGAAACGAAGGGCCCAATCCATGGACCGCCTTGTAGGCTATGCACATTGATTTGAACAGTATTCGTTTACACACTGGGAGCCAGTGTAGTTTCCCCAGCTCCCGGGAAATGGACGCAAACTTAGGAAGGCTCTCCTTGTACATGCGCTTAGCTTTGTTTAGGTTCATATGGGCTGTCTTTTGTGCCTCATGAAGGTGATTTACACATTCTAGGGCAGCAGGGGTAGGTGTGGAAACAGGCGGAGGCAAAAGTAGATAACAAGGATTTAATCCATAAATACAGAAAAAAGGAGAATAACCAATAGAAGAATGCTTCCGAATATTGAAAGCAAGCTCAGCCACCCATAAAAATGTATTGCAATCAGCAGAGGAAAGAAGAAATTGACACCTTAGATATTGCTCTAAGCATTGATTCATTCTTTCCGTCTGACCATCTGTCTGAGGATGATCGGCAGATGAAAGATATACATCAATGTGCAACAAGCACCCCTTCCAGAAGTTAGATACAAACTGGGAACCTCAGTCAGATAAAATAATAGATTGAAGACCTTGTAATCCTACTATGTGTTGCAAAAAAATGGTAGCCAACTCTTTAGAGGTAGGTAATGTTTTCAAAGAAACGAAGTGTGACATTTTGGTCAACATATCCACAACCACCAACACAATGGTAAACCCTTGAATAGTTTTTGGTAACTCTACAATGAAATCCATGAAGATGGACTGCCAAGGGGTTGGGGGTGTTGACATAGGAGTCAGTAATCCAGCTGAGACCTGGTGAGAATTATTGCTCTGAGCACACTCAAGACATTGTTGAATGTACTGGTGGTAATCCTGAACCATAGTGGGCCACCAAAAGGATCTTCTCAGAAATTCAATGGTTTTCTTGTAACCTGGATGCACCGATAACATGTGAGTGTGGTACCATTCAAGAGCTTGTTGTTGTAAGGTTTTTATAAGAATAACCAAACCCCCTTGGGATAAAGGAGGTCTTGTACTCTTACCCCAGTGTGTTTCTGTTCCAATTCCTCAACCTCTCTACAATTTTGTGCCTGTAACACATCACTCAAGAAAGCCTCCTCAGAACATATGCCCCCAAAAAAGGATTTCTTGTGCTATGGCAAAGGGAGGAGCAGGGGTAGTTTCCGCTTCTTCATAGCTATACCGCGATAAAACATCTGGTTTTCCTTGTTTTTTGCCTGCCTGAAACTGTATTATGAAATCAGAATTGCTGAAAAAGTGTGCAGCGCATTTGATGCAGAGATAGGGCTCTAGCTGCCTTTAAAATGCTAAGTTTGTATGGTCAGTAAGAATGGCCACAGTATACAAAGCACCCAACAGATACTGGCACCACTCTTCAAAGGCACATTTTATAGCTTGCAATTCCCTGTCTCCCACAGAAAAGATTTGTTCAGCAGGGTTCAATTTATGGGAATGAAAGGCCACAGGATGTAATTAAGCAGTTTCTTTGTCTCATTGTGAAATAAATCCCCTAATGGCAAATTGAGATGCATCTGCTTCCACTATAGATGGTTGAGATGAATCAGGATTGTTTAAAATAGGGGCAGTAATTAAAGCGTTTTTGAGTTTAGTAAAGGCTTCTTCAGCCACAGAAGACCTGCAAAAGGAAACACATTTTTCAACAGCTTAGTAATGGGAGTTGCCAGAGCCACAAAATTATCAATGAGATGCCTATAAAAGTTAGCTACGGCCAGGAAACTCTGTAATCCTTTTACAGACGTAGGGAAAGGGCAATCAATGATGGCCGTTATCTTTTGTGCATCCATTGTTACCCCATCATAAGACAGCACAAATCGCAAAAAGGTCACTTTTGATGTGTGCAACTCACACTTCTCCAGCTTCAAATACATGTGATTCTCTCTCAAGCATTCCAACACAGCCCTCACATGTCCTGCTTGTTCTGCGGTAGTAGACGGGTATACCAGGATGTCGTCTAAATATGCTATAGCACAAACGTCCAACATATCAATGAAGGCTTCATTAATAAAAAACTGAAAGGCGACAGGGACATTACAAAGGCCAAATGGCATCACAAGGTATTCATAGAGCCCATATTTTGTGCAAAATGCTGTCTTCCATTCATCGCCCTCTTGGACCCTCACTAATTGATATGCTCCCCTTAAACCCAAGTTGGTAAAAAGGTTGACATTTTTAACCTGATCAAGTAATGATTGGATAAATGGCAGAGGTTACCATTTTTTTATGGTTATGTCATTTAGAGCACAGGAATCAATACAACATCTGAGACTTCCCTCCCGTTTTGGGATAAAGAGGAAAGGAGAAGAAGCTGGTGAACGTGAAGGATGATTAAACCCTATCCTGAGCATCTTGTCCAAATATTCTCTCAGATAGATATTTTCTTTTTCGGTTAGAGCATAAATCCGGTAACACAGAATTTGAGCGCCAATGACCAGATCAATACAACTGTTGTAAGGTCCGTGTGCCTGCAGTGTATAGGCCTTTTCCTTATCAAAAAGACAAAGAATGGGTCCTCCAATCAATGTTCGTATTATGTTGCATTAGCCATGGAATTCCTAAAATCGCTTGGAATTGGGGTGAGTAAATTAGATAAAACTAAACTGCTTCTCTATGTTCAGCTAGTATAATGAGTTCAAGCTCAGCGGTTGCGTGAGTAACGGGACTGGATTTTATGTTACTCCTGTCAATAGTTTATACTTTCATCTACCACAGTCTTAGGTACCACAGGGAGTTACATGCATTATACCAATTCATCTTTGGTCATATTATGTATATAGAAATTCCGTTATGAAATAGGTCAAACCTAAGGAAACCTATGCCTTGATATAAAATTATCCATCTTTTGATCAACCCCTCAAAAAAGTCTGAATCATCTATGTATTTTATATTAGCTATTGCTTTCAAGTAACAATGACATACTAATAACAAGATAGGCACTTACAATATCACGTTAATTACTTTTTAAGCCACTCTGTTCTGGCGAAAATAAGTCTAAGAATCCAAGTTGGTTCCACTGCCTTGAATTACAGAAGTAGGTAATCTTTATAACCTTTTCCCATGTTTCTGTAGAGGTGATTCAAGTAGTTTCCAAATAGTTGCCCCATGACACTATAGAAATAGTTATCAGTAATAGAATAGCAATGCCAGCAAGTCGGCTCTATTGTTCCTACTGTTCTTTTCTCCCCCTTTTTCTTCATTCTGTGTTTCAAACCTTTGAAATGGTAAAATGATTTTGAATAGTTAATCAAACTTATGAATTTTGCATTTGTTCATCTGTTTTCTACCTGTATAAACAGTTTATTTAAATTGTGCATTTTGCATTTTCTCTTTTGTTATCCATGTGTATAAATTGGTCCCAGACCTAGGTGAGACTAGAGCACAGGGAACTAATTGCAAAGATTGACAATGCGCTCTGTACGTGTCACATTTATGCAAGCAGCGTTTTTTATATACTGATTTGTATACAAAAATTAAAAAGAAATAAGCAATGTACCACAATAATGAGTTCTAAATGATGTTAATTTGATTTTAGATTTTTTGTGTTTTATGGTATTTTCCTGACGAAGACATCCCCTGTGTCGAAACGCGCGTCGAAGAAACCATCGTTCATTTTACCAAATTGTTAACTGTGCAATGAATTTTAAATGTATTATTGAAAGTCACTGACTGTTGTTTTTAAATCCAAACATCATTTATGGAAATAATTAAAATGTATGATTTTTTAATATAATTGTTTTTTCTCTGAACTCCTTCTTTACATTGCTTTTGCCACATATTGCCTGGGATTGTTGTTTTTCATTATTTGTTTCACCCTGTCCCAGGAATCATATTCTTATACAGGGGGTATATTGATATTTGCAAGTTTTTTACCCACGGTTGATCTGTGCGGGACCGTTCTATATCATTTTTCAATATACTTTATTGCTATAAGCTGCTCTGTATATGAAGATCTGTCAATATTTACTGTTGATAGTAAGCATTCCTTCCTTTAATGTCTAGAAACTACTAATATTGTGTAACTTATTTCTAATTTCTTTCTTTCTTTTCTTTTTTTTTAATTTTTTTATTTTTTTTAAATTTTATTTTTGTCGTTGCTATCACATGGTATACAATGCAAGTACTCGATCTGTAGAGCAGCGTCAACATTCAGATGCCTACAATCAATAGAGCAACTTTTTTAAATTTTTTCCCCCCCCAACATAAAACTTGCTACTTCAAGGGTTGCAATGCATGTTCATGGGCAGTATTCTAATGCAACATCGATGCGTATCTAGGCGTTCAGCGGCCCTAAAGACATTTTCTGGTGATTACAATCTCCCCATCGTTCATGTCCTCCAGGTCCCGGGTCAAACTGCGCTGCTGGGCCTCCCCCCGCCCCCCTCTCGTTACTCTAGGTCCTCGTCGTCCCCTGAGCTGTCCCCATCCTCCTCTTCGGGCAAAGGCTCACAAATACCCCCTCTGTATGTGTTCCATGGAGTCCAAATTCTGTTCCATTTACGTGGATTATGTCTCTGCTGATACACCCCCCTTTCTGTCACCATGAGCACATCCATATTCCTACACCACTGCGCTAGCGTCGGTGCCTCTCGTGCCCCCCAGTTTTTTGCGATATCACGTTTTGCCATCATTACGCCAATGGTCACCCAGCCCTTTGCATGCAATGACAAATCTGTTGGGCCCCATATATTTAGTAGACATGTTCTGGGGTCTGGCGTGAACGGGTTCTGGAGGGCCTGACTGATCGTGCGTGTGACACGCCTCCAGTAGTCCTGTACGATTGGGCAGGTCCAAATAGTGTGGAACAGTGTACCCTCCTCCCCGCAGTTTCTCAGGCAATACGGGTGTTCTGTTCTGTGTATTTTGTATAGTGTGGTGCGGGTGTAGTAGACCCTATGCAGTACCTTGAGTTGGATCAGCCTAAATCGGGTGGAAATACCTGCCTCCCTGGGCGATGCCAGGGCTGCGTTCCAGTCCGCCTCATCTAGGTCTCCTATCTCGTCCTCCCAGTAGCCCTTCAGCTTTCCAAGGGGATCCGGCAGGTTGTTCATCAGCTTGCGGTAAGTGAGAGAGGTTGCACTGGACTCCATGTAGTCCGTAAGCAAACGGTCCTCTAACGGGGCCGATTCCGGAAGCGCCACACCTGGTTCCAGCACTGACAAGAGTGCGTGCCTAATTTGAATGTATCTGTACGTTTCGGTCACCTCCATGTTATACTGCTCCCTCAGGGTCGCAAAGGAGAGCACGCCCTCACCTGTCCATAGGTCGCCCACCGAGGAGATCCCAATGGTGTCCCATTGATCAAACCCCCTGGAGCTGCGCAGGCTGCCGAGGGCTTTGGCGTCCCACAGTGGCGTGAGTTTGGTGATCACCCCCTCCCAGGCTAGTCGCCTTTGCGCTTTGTGCCAGATGGCTACCGTGTGTTTGGTAGGTCCCTCCAGCCTTCTCACTATTCCTTTATTGTAGAGCGGGGCCAGAAGGGTGGACGTGCCTAGCTGGTGCCTATCTGCCTCATACGCTGGGTCGTCGTGTGCCGCGTGGACCCATTGGTTGATCACCTTGAGGTGAGCGGCCCAGTAATACAGCTCTAGGTTGGGGAGGGCTATCCCCCCACTGTACCAGTCTCTGGTTAACTTCGATTGGGCAACCCTAGCCGGTTTGTCACCCCACAGAAGGCCGGACAATTGTGCCGACACGTGGCGGAAGAATGATACGGGGACCATCGCCGGCGTGTTTTCCAAGACATAAAGGAAGCGAGGCAGCGCCATCATCTTGAAGAGCGCTGCTCTACCTAATAGAGTTAAGGGGAGATTTTTCCAGTGGCGCACGTCCGCCTTCAGTCTGTCTAGCTGGGGCTTAAGATTCAGGTCAAGAAAGGTCGAGTGATCTCTCGTGATCCGTATCCCCAAGTACTTAAAGGAGACGTGTTCTATGAGTAATTGGCAATCCTCAGGCAATGCTGGGGGGTCACCCTGGATCATGAAGAGTATGGACTTGGACCAATTAAGTTTGTATCCCGAGGCTGTACCGTGGGTTTCGCACAGTGCCAGTAGGACCGGGATGCCGTTCGTGAGGTCCATGAGGTAGACTAGCATGTCGTCGGCGTACAGGGATACCCTATCTTCCCAGCCACCTCCCCATTGTATGCCTTTCAACAGCTGGGTGGTTCTGATAATGGTGGCTAGGGGTTCCAACACCAGGGCGAACAGTAGTGGCGAGAGTGGGCACCCTTGCCTCGTGCCCCGTGCCAGCGGGAACTCCCTGGATAAGTGGCCATTTGCAGTAACCCGCGCCATGGGTTCAACATACAGTAATCTGACCCACGAAATAAACTTCGGGCCCATACCCATGTGTTCCAGGACCGCAAAGAGATAGCGCCACTCCACCATGTCAAACGCCATTTTGGCATCTAGTGACAGTACCGCCGCTGGTTCCTCCAACCGCGGGGCTCGGGCCAGCACTCCATTCAGCCGTCTCAGGTTCAACGCCGTACTCCGGTGCGGCATGAAGCCCGACTGGTCCGGGTGTATCAAAGACGTCAGGTGAGGCTGGAGTCTGGTGGCCAACAGTTTCGCCAGGATTTTGCTCTCGGCGTTAAGGAGGGAGATCGGGCGGTATGATCCGCAGTCCTCAGGGGGCTTGCCGGGCTTGGGTATCGCGACAATTGTGGCCGTACGTTGATCAGGAGGCAGGCGCCCCTGTTCCCGACATTCCTGGAACATATCGAGCAGTGGCGTGGATAGTGTTTCGGACATAGTCTTGTACCACTCTATCGGTACACCATTCGGGCCCAGTGCTTTCCCCGGGTGAAGTGCTGCAATGGCTAACTGTATTTCATCCGCTGTCAGGTCTGAGTCGAGCTCATCCCGCTGGTCGGGGGCGAGAGTGCGAGTCGGCACTCCATTGAGCGAGCTCTCTGCCATCTCCCGTGTGACCTCATACTCAGGGGTGTACACTGAGTGGAAGTGGTCCGCCAGGAGTTCCACTATTCTTGCCGGACTGGTATGCATCACGCCAATGGGGTCTTTCAGCTGGAGTATGGCCCTCTGGCCTCCCCTCGCTTTTTCCAGCCATGCCAGGAGCTTCCCTGCTTTGTCTCCAATGTCGTACACTCTACTCGTGGTTACTGACATGTGTTCCTTCACTTGGCGGCGCAGAAAATCGGTATGGCGTTGCTGGGCCACTCGGAGCGCGTGCTGTGTGTCCCCGGTTGGGTTCCCTTCGTGGTCCTGTGTTGCCTTGTCGAGTTGTCCCTCCAGATCTATCAGTTCCTGACGCCGTGTGTGTTTGTGTCGTGAGATCACTGAAATTGCCTGTCCGCGGAGTACCGTTTTATAGGCCTCCCACAGGATCGTAGGCGATGCTACTGAGCCCTCATTTTTGGTGAGGTAGGACCGTGTCGTTCTTTTCAAGGCCTTGGCTATGGTAGGCTCCCTAAGGTAGCCCGGGTAGATAGGGAAGAGTCGCCTACGGGTCCGTTCCTGACTGGAGGGAGTCAGCGTTAGTGGGGAGTGGTCGGAGATCCCTCGCGGTCTAATCTGAGAGTCAGTGTAAGTGAGGAAACCCCCTGCCAATGTCAGGAAATAGTCAATCCGCGACATGCTGTCGTGGACCGCTGAGTAGTACGTGTATTGCCGGTCCACTGGGTGGAGCCGTCTCCATATGTCCACTAAGCCCTGTGCTTCCATGAAGTTTTGCAATTTGGATTGTGTCGGTGTTTGTGTACGCATTGGGTATCGGTCTAGGGAATCCTGAGCCACTGCATTAAAATCCCCTCCCAGTACGAGCGCCCCCTCCGGGAGGTCTAATAGGAATTTACCTAGGTCCGGGAAGGCTATGTTGTGTAGTGCCGGCGGGATGTATACTGATACCACGTTAAGTGGTTGTCCCTCCCATTGTCCATGTACCGCTGCGAAGCGGCCCTGTGTGTCCACTGCCACTGATTGAACTATAAACCTGGATGAGCGGTGAATTAGTATCCCGGTGCCCCGGGATCCCCTTGTGAACTCAGAGTGGGCCACCATGCTATAGCCCTTTCTGTCTAGGGCCTTTGTGGTCGTGCCTGTGAGGTGCGTTTCTTGTAGTAGGACCAGGGCGGGATTCAGTCTTTTTATACTGTGCAGGACCAGCCCTCGTTTAATTTTGTCACCCAGACCTTTCACATTCCATGACATCAGGCTCAACGGGGACGCCCGCCCTACATCAGTGCCCTCCCCCATCGTGTTCGGGTTTGCGGACTAAGAAGTCGTGCTCGTGGAGGACCTGGAGGTCTGTGTATTGACTCCTCATGCAGTGTCGTGACATTACCCTTTTGTGTGCATGTGCCCCTATGTAGCAATCCTGACCCCGTGTAAAAACTAAGAACCATAACCCCATCCTACCCCCAACTCCCCCCCTCCCTGCCTCCCTGCTCGACGGACTCAACACTGCCCGCCCCCCCAACTCAGCAGAGTGCTTGATCCCAACCCATAACATAGTACTTGCTCGCTGGGGTGAAGGTGTCTCCGTGGTCGGCGGCCCCCTTCCTCAGCTGCGGAGGCCCTTCCACCCAGTGTCCAAAGCGGCCGTGTCGGTCTATGTTAGCCACCGATTCCTTCATACAACCGCTGCGGCTCATAGCCCTCCGTCGGCACTGTCCTCATGATGGTCGGTCAAAGGAGAGTGTATTGCTGCATCTTCGTCGTTGGCTTGTGGGCCCTGTCGAGGGCCAGCAGTACGGTGCTTGTTCTGTCTGTTGGACCGACGGGGGCGGTCTGTCGTTCTCCATCCCTCCAACCAATCTTGCGCCACCTCCGGGGACTCAAAAAACCAGGTCTTGTTGTCAGCCACGACCCGGAGCTTGGCCGGGAAGAGCATGGAGTACGGGATTTCCCTGGCCCTCAGTTCTTTTTTAACTTCAAAGAAGGTTCTCCTCCTCCGTGCAACCTCGGCCGTATAGTCAGGAAAGAATGCCAGCGTCGCATTTTGGATCTTAATGGGAGGTGAGTTCCTTGCCGCCTGTAGGATAGCGTCCCGATCCCTGAAATTGAAAAGTCTGGCTATTATTAGTCTGGGGTTGGCGCCCGTCTTATGGCGTCCTCCCGGTACCCGGTGCGCCCTTTCCACTGTGAAGAAGGCTGAGAGTCCTTTGGGCTTCAGAGTCTCTTTAATCAGGTTTTCCACGTATAGATCCATCGCCCTCGTGTCCTCCGATTCTGGCACACCTATGATACGGATGTTGTTCCGCCTCGAGCGCCCTTCCTGGTCATCCAGCTTGTCGCGAAGTTCTTTATTTTCTTTTGAGATGCGCTCCATGCTGATTTGCAGTTCCGACACGTCTTCAACCAAGGATTTGGTCACCACCTCCATGTTATTCACCTTCTCCGTCATTTTGTGAAAGTCCGCCCTTATAAGTGTAATCTCAGCTGAGATCGACCCCACCGTGGCTTGCACCTGTGTGAGGGCCCGCATGACGTCGTCAATTGTCGCCTTCTTGCCACTGGGCACATCGGCCGCCTTGCTCGATTGCGACGTAGCTGCTTGCGAGGGAGAGCCGGGTTTTTCATACGCAAACCGGTCCAGGCGTGATTGGGCCGCTCCGTTTCTAGGCCCCTTGCCGGCCATTTTGGCGTCCCTTGGGCCGGTCTGAAGTCGTGCGGTCGCTTCGCCCCAAGTTCCACGGGGGG
This sequence comes from Lissotriton vulgaris, assembly GCF_964263255.1. Lineage (NCBI taxonomy): Eukaryota > Metazoa > Chordata > Amphibia > Caudata > Salamandridae > Lissotriton > Lissotriton vulgaris. Next base: position 14,555 of record NW_028243515.1, read on the forward strand.
CCGTGCCTTCCTGACCTCCTCAGACAGGTATTCGCGGATTGTTCGGGGCTTTGAGGGCCAAGTTAGGCGCTGCGTCCCGTAGGGATATCAGGCTGGTCAGTGTTTCCGACGTTCGGTGGTGTGAGGCAGCCAATAATGTTCCGGGCTAATTTGCGTGGTAGGCAGACAATCGGCGTCGCCCTGAGGGAACTGTCCCTGCACTCCGCAATGTCCACGTGTGCCACTTACTGCTCGTGGCCGTCGGACCCACTGCTCGGGACCTCTGATGCAGGTGGGGGGTCCCGGGCCGGTCTGAAGTCGTGCGGTCGCTTCGCCCCAAGTTCCACGGGGGGCCGTGTCTTCCTGACCTCCTCAGACAGGTATTCGCGGATTGTTTCGGGGCTTTGAGGGCCAAGTTAGGCGCTGCGTCCCCTAGGGATATCAGGCTGGTCAGTGTTTCCGACGTTCGGTGGTGTGAGGCAGCCAATAATGTTCCGGGCTAATTTGCGTGGTAGGCAGACAATCGGCGTCGCCCTGAGGGAACTGTCCCTGCACTCCACAATGTCTACGTGTGCCACTTACTGCTCGTGGCCGTCGGACCCACTGCTCGGGACCTCTGATGCAGGTGGGGGGTCCCGGGCGCCAGACCCCATCGGGTACAGGGCGAGTGCTCCGTGTGGATGTCCGTCAGGTGTCAGGGCCCCAGCCCTGCGGGGGTGTCTCGACGTTAATCCTGCCCGCTCTGCGCCACTCACTGCGTTTTCGGCGGCGGGGGGGGGGGGGAAAGTTACTGACCGGCGTGGATTCCCGATCTACTGTCCCAGCGCTCTGGCCGCCGCCGGCCAAGATGGCGGTTGCCGGCTCCTTGCGCCTATCTCCTCCCTCGTCGGGTGCCCGCAATTGTGTCTCCCTCACCTCCGATGCGTCCCGCTGCAGGAGTCGCTGGCCCCCGACGTCCGGTGAAGGCGGCTGGGTGCTCCGGTCTGTTTGTCGCCGCTGGCCTCCGCGGCCGTGCACTTCCGGCTGGTTTGATGCCCACAGCAGGTCACTTCCTCCCGGGCCCGCCGCTCACTGCGGTCCCCGGTCTGCACGCCACGTACAGGCCCCGTCTGGATTTCGTCGGAACCGTGCTTCCCGACCTCGGATTGAGGTCCCGCTGGTTCGGTTCGCTGCCGCTTGGTCCTGGGTGTCCGTGCCTTCCCGCCCGGGAAGTTTTAACAAACGGATGGATGGTCGGATTGATCCGGGAGCCGCCTCAAACACGGAGCTCTCCTTCTAGGCTGCCGCCATCACCGGCTGCTAGCCACGCCCCCGCTCTTTTCTTATCTCTTTGGTTAGTTTTCCATACCTGGCTTGCTTGCATACCACTATACAGATTATTATGGCCCAGCTTAAAACCTTCGGGTTTTCTGATGAAGATTTTGCTATCTTGGCAGGAACTAGAAACTCTTTTGTTAACAGCTCTAAATCTCACTCTCACAGTAATGAAGATATGAACAAATTGTTTAATTTTGCAGAAAAAACTGATAAGAATAGAAGCTCATGGTGAATTTATGTTAGGGTATCTCAAAGCAGGAGTGATTCCCCAAGGTCTCAGTGTTCGCAACATACCGGGCTTGTTTGTCCATAATAAGTCATTTTTAAATAAATGGAGCATGATAAGAAGCATGTGTTCACATGATCTTATGATACTAATAATAGAAACTTCAAAGGAACTAGCTGCATCTATGAAAACAGAAATAGATGAATTAGAAGAGAAAATATAGAGATCTACCAGCATAGAAGAGGCCACTATTGGAGATTCCATGTATTGTCAAATAAAGGGAGTCAGTATGGGGGCCACTGTAGCGCCGTCCATAGCTAATATCTATATGTCCCAATATGAGAAGAAGTTAATTTACAACGAAATAGCCCCATTCTATGAGTCTGTTTCCCATTGGTAACGGTATATAGAATATATTTTCTTTATCTGGACCGATGGGGAACAGACTCTAGTGGAATTTCTCACCTGGCTAAACTTGACAGACACGAATCTCAAGTTCTCTGCACATACTAGCGCCACTCAAGTAGAATTTTTAGACATCCTGATAAAACATAATCAAGGCAAATTAGAGGTAGGTTTATACGTTAAACCAACTGCTAGAAATACCCTTCTCCACCGAAGGTGCCAAAAGGATAGCATTCCCTTCTCACAGTTCCTAAGAGTAAGACGAAATTGCACAAACCTTAGGGACGTTGATACACAGGCTATCAGCATGAAAGAGAAATTTCTAGCCAGAGGCTACCCTCACCGGCTGATTAGGGAGTCATACAAAAGAGCTCGATACTTTGACAGGGACCATCTGCTTAATACAAGCAAAGTTCAAACTAAGTCCAAACTTGTCTGTATTACTAAACACTCTACTCTTAATACAAAAATAAAACAAATCTTTAATTCTAATTGGCACCTTCTTAACAGCGATCAAAATCAGAAAAAGATTGCCAAACCTCTCTTTACACACCGTCGTAATAAAAATATCAAGGACATGGTGGTGCACTCCAGATTCACTTCTAAAGCCATCAGCCGCCCCTTCATCTAAAAATCCATTGACAGCATTATACCTATTAGAGGTACTGTCAGATGTTCTTCGTGCCAATCAGGCACCAATATCCTAACAGGAGAGAAAATGACCTTTAATAATTTTGAAATTGCAGCAAAAGAGTTATGGAATTGCAACACCCAGAACGTAATTTATCTTTTTTTATGCCCCTGCAACCTCGGTTATGTAGGAGAAACATCCAGAGCAATAAAAATACGTTTGACAGAACACAGGTCAGCCATAAAAACATCCAAAACCACTGCACCTCTGGTTGAACATTTTTATTGATTTTCAGCATTCCCCTTTGGATATTAAATGGCGTATATTAGAAAAAATAAAGATTTCAAATGAAAGAGGCAGAGACAAGATCCGTAAGAAAAGAGAAGTATTCTGGATCTTTTCCTTTGACACCGTTCGCAATGGGCTTAACAACGACCTTCCGTGGGAACACGCCTTCATTTGAATATTGATTGGTGTTTTTTTTTTTGACACGCTATAACTGCAGCATTAGACCTTATTGTTAATTGCGATATGACTCAGTAGTCTGAACTAAACTGTTATACCTCCTTTATGTCATTATTGGTATTCATTGTCACTATATTAAGAATGAAGATAATGTACAGAAGAAAAATTTAAAAAATATTCTTTATTTCTCTCAGTGAGCTAGATGACCCTCAATTAAACCTCATATTCTAGATAAATTATACAATAATTTAAATGTTTGTATTATGAAAGGATTAACATCACCGACTAACACCACTAATTATAGAGATCTATCATCCTAAAGAACTTCTTTCTTTAGTATGATAGGTCTAAGATATATCATGTAAGGATTATGCTATTTGCATTTTTAAAATTCATAGTATTTTTTAGCAAAGCCGTGTTCCCTATATAGCATATTCCAACAGAGCCTTGTCCTTCCATATAAAACATATAGCCGCTTTGTCTTTTATTGCGGCACAAAGGTAATAAGTAATAATATAAATGACTGTACCTTTAAAAGAACATAACCTTCCTTGCTATGACCAATCACAAACAAGCTTATATAACATGGGCACAAACGCCGTCAACCGTTGTTTGTAAACCGGCATTGACCACACATCGGCAAAGTCAGCGAGGCTGTATTCGCCCCTAAAGGTATTTTTGTCAGAATGTTATGTCGTTTTTTAAACCTCGCTAACACGAGGAAGAATATTAAGATTTCAAACTGTAATCTTTTCTGTCTTTTAGAATGCACATTAGCATCAGGAGCCAGTGTTACGGCCCCACGTTCGTTAACACAGAGTCTTTGTATGTTGGCTGTATCTGCAGTCCCTCGTTTTTAGCAAACCGGCATCGACCGTGCATTGACGAAGTGAAGGAGGCTTTAACTGCCCTTAAAGGTAACCTGCTATTATAAATGCACTCTTTCGCCTTTGCACCTTGTCAATACAGGGGCGAAGGAGACACTAAAATTCTGGGGGGGACAGGGACAACCTTGTGGACTTTCCATTGACCCTATACAAATAACGGCCTGTTAAACAAATACAGTCGCATAGTTTTGAAGTGAAATATTGAGAAAAGCAGGTTTGTAGTCACAGTTTGCATGTATGCTTTATTGTTATTTACATTCACTTAGTAATCAGACCAAATGTTAAAAAAACATGTATATGAATCTTGCATCTTCATGCACCAAGCAAAAAATGTCGCTGACTTCGGGTGAGGGCGTCATGTTTGTAAGTGCATTATGGTTTGAAAAGCACCTGCTGCTGCATTCCTGGTCTCCAGCAATTTTCCGGCAACAATAAAAATTTGAAGATAACTTCGGTGATTAATGATCTTTATTGAGAGAGATCAGATGTCTGACTACTGGAAGTTTTAACTCATGGTAAGGTAGCCACAATGTGTTAATATGCCTGCTGCAAAGAACGTGTACCACGCAGATCACAAAATGCATATAATGTAAATAGGTCAGTGAGTTACTGCTTTTGTCTGAGAGATTCTTTTGCTATTTGCAGTTTATAAGTTAAAATCCTAACATTGAACAGTGAGCTATTAACTGTCATCAAAGAGCTGCATGAAAACTGAAAGGTATAGATTAGAACGTTAGGATTTTTACCCAGTCTTTCGTTATCCTTAGGTTTGAAAATGGGTTCATTAGGATGGAAATCTTTTCTGATTATTAAAGAGAACCCCCCAACCATGGTGCTATGGTTTAAATTCTGGGTTTCTGCTTCTCTAGTGTTGCAAAACCATCTGTGCTCTGGGCAATCCTCAACTTTTTGCTGACTGGTACTGGTGGTACCTCACCTTGACCCTGGCCTCTGCTGAAAGAAACACTTACAAGTACAGTAAAAACACCTACATACACTAGGGTGCACTTTGGGTTAGGGTACCTCCATGATTGACATGACCTCTCCTATGCTGCCCTAGTACATAATAGGCATGGGGATTGAAACTACCTTGAAGTCCCTAGTATATATTAGGGCATAGTGGTTTAGAGGCCAGCAGCCCTTCCTGCACTTGCATATGTGCACTGCTGTAGCCTGGGGTCAGTTTAAAAGCAGGCCTGTGTTGGAGGACTGCTTTTAAAATGCAAATTGTGCCCAATCTTGGCTTTTGGGTTTGGGGCACTTACACATTGATACACTACAATGTATCCCCAGGGGTTCCCCTAGGTGTCCCAGTGGTGAGAGTTCAGGTATCTACAAGGAGGACCCTTCTAAAATGAGTGTTATATGCCCTGGGTTTAGTGAAATTGCACATTTCACTGCCTACATTGTAGTAAAGTGCTTCCCAAAATCGGCTTTTGTGCTAGGAGCACTGTGAAGTCAGGATCTGCAATATTTTGATATAATCAGAACCCCCAAAGTCTTTCCTATGTATTCTAGGGGAGGGGGTCCTGTAGGTATAAGGAGGATCCTTATATAGGCCCTGGTATTGGAGAAATTAGCCAGTTAATTTTTGCATTGCAGATCCCCAGCCCATAGGTTAACATTGCAAGAGATTATTAATTAATAACTGGAGAAAGGAAAGCCATACAACTAGGATTAAAGGACTCAGAAGAATGCTAATGATAAATGCAACAATGTGGTATTGTTGAATTTATTCTAAAATGTACAGACACAAAGTTATAAGACTTTCTTATCTGCAAGCCACAATTCAGCCCTCTAGTGCCCTGCCTTGATTGGTCAAAGGTAAGTGGATTGGACTGGCTGTTTGAAGAGGTGATAAATGACCCCTGGAGTTAGGAGGCCTGTCTGGGAGAAGAGGTTCCTGGGCATAGGAATGGCAGAGCCAGGGGTAGTAAACAATGCTCTTCAAGAGAAGGAATAGCCGCCGCAGCGAAGGAGTTAAACCACTTATAGTGCGGTACATGCCTGTAACAAGAACAGATGCGGTTTTTTGTAGTTATATTTCACATCTTTGGTCATATTATGTATATAGAAATTCCGTTATGGAATAGGTCAAACCTAAGGAAACCTATGCCTTGATATAAAATTATCCATCTTTTGATCAACCCCTTAAGAAAGTATGAATCATCTATGTATGTTATATTAGCTATTGCTTTCAGGTAACAATTACATACTAATAACAAGATAGGCACTTACGATATGATGTTAATTACTTTTTCAGCCACTCTGTTCTGGCGAAAATCAGTCTAAGAATCCGAGTTGGTTCCACTGCCTTGAATTACAGAAGAAGATAATCTTTATAACCTTTTCCCATGTTTTTGTAGAGGTGATTCAAGTAGTTTCCAAATAGTTCCCCAATGACACTATAGAAATAGTTATCAGTAATAGAATAGCAATGCCAGCAAGTCATCTCTATTGTTCCTACTGTACTTTTCTCCCCCTTTTTAGGTCTCGGCATCGAGACCTATTGCTGCCGAGTTCGCTCTCAAGGGAGATAGAGCGGTGCACGAGCCGACCAGGGTCTGTGGACGCGCAGACACACAGGCACACACACACGTGCAGGCACACACACACGCGCAGACACACACACACGCAGACACACTCACACACGCACAGACAGACACACACACGCGCAGACACACACACACACGTGCCAAGCCCCACTTACCGCATCAGCCGCCACTCCTGACTTCTGCTGCCACCACTCCTCTGGGCCATCCACTCTATGGCGTGGGCGCGGGCTTCTCGCAAAGACGGAAGTCCCGCCCCACGACAGCTGTGAGCGTGCACATCCCGAAACCGGAAGTTCGGGAGCGTGCACGCTCACGGCTTGTTTTTGTTTTGTTGTTGCTGTTGTCTCGCCTCTTCCCCATCGGCGCAGGAGCGGCTCCGTCATGCTCTCCCTCCCACAGATGCACAGCCCTTTTGTGCCACCTGCCCACGACTTGTCTTTCATCCTGCCTTTTGTCTCTGCTGCGCCAAAATCGATCCCTTCGCCGAGTCCTCATCCGCTCGCTCGCTATTCTGACCAACCCCGCCCCCTGTTGCTCGCTGTGCATGTGAGTTTTGCGGTGTTTTGTTGCAGACCCCGTCGGTGAGACTTTGCTGAAGGAAGGGAAGCAGCAGTCCTGGGGGGCCTCAGCCCTGGGGTGCCGAAAGGTGAGGATCGCCACGGAGGGGGGCGGGGGGCTCGAGGGGGCGGGAGAGCCTGCCCTGGGGTAGAATATGGGTGCGGAGTCCGGTTTGCGGAAGTGATTTAGGGCAGATTAGGGGCAGGGCCGGTGGGGTAGGAAAGATGAGGGTTCCGGATGTCGGGGCTACAGATGACGTGTGCAGAGGTAGAAGCAAGGAGGGCTGGTAGAGATGACTCTGGACGGCGGGGGCAGTAGGGAGGGAGGGCCGCCTCTCTGAGTATTACAGTCCGGGCAGTAGTGTGGTTCGGTGGGTGGGCAGAGGAGTCTGTGGGGTGGGGCAGTAGGGCATGTGAGGTGGGGCAATATGGAAAGCTGCACTATGTGCATGGCGGGGCAGTAAGGATAGCTGCCTGGAATAAGTGTAGTGTGAGACTGTAAGGAAAGCTGGGAGTGTGTACCGTGGGCAAGTAAGGAAAACAGGCGTGTGTAGGGAGGGCCAGTAAAGAAAGCTGGTGTGTGTGTAGAGTGGGGCCGTAAGGAAAACGTTGCGTGTGCAGTAACGAATGCTATGGTGTGTGTAGGGTGGGGCATTATGATTAGCTTTGGGGCATAGATTAGTAAGGGTAGTGCCCAGGGATCCGCTGGGGGGATATAAAGTGGGTTGGGGTGCCTACAAGAAAGGGGCAGTATAGGTAGCGGTGGGAGCTCCTCATGCTGGGCAGTAACTTTAATGGCAGTGGTTATGTAGAGAAGGGCAGTAATATTGATGATGAAAGCTCTGCGCAGTGGCGAGCCGAGACAAAATACTTTATTTTCAAGAAATACATTTTTACAGAAATATTACACGTTACACATTTCATAATACAAACAATCACAAGTATCATAAAATCAACAGGGGATCCATCCAACCAACACTTTGCTCTCGCTTTTCTGACCCCCGCCCGCTGTTGCTCGCTGTGCTCGTGCCCCCCCACTCCCCTAACCCTTGTTGCGCTTGCTTTTCAGACACCCCCCGCCCTCCTGTTTCTCTTTGTGCTTGTGCCCCCCCGACCCTCATTGCGCTTGATTTTTGCCCCCTCCTGCCCCCTGGCTGTGCTTGCTCCCCTTCCCCCTGGCTGTGCTTGCTCCCCTGCCCCTTAGCTGTGCTTGCTTCCCTGCCCCCTGGCTGTGCTTGCTCCCCTGCCCCCTGGCTGTGCTTGCTCCCCTGCCCCCTGGCTGTGCTTGCTCTCCTGTGTGTGTGTGGCTCTGGGTGTGTGTGTGTGTTGCTCTGGGTGTGTGTGTGGGGGGGGCTCTGTGTGTGTGGGGGGGCTCTGTGTGTGTGGGGGGGCTCTGTGTGTGTGAGGGGGGCTCTGTGTGTGTGGGGGGCTCTGTGTGTGTGTGGCTATGTGTGTGTGTGTCTCTGTGGCTCTGTGTGTGTGTGTGTGTGGCTCTGTGGATAGCTTTTTTTGTAGGTGGCTCTATGTGTGGTTGGCTCTGTCTGTGTGAGGTTGGCTCTGTGTAGGGTGCTCTATGTGAATGACTCTGTGTGGGTGGCTCTGTGTGGGTGCAAATGCAATAGGTCAGGCATTTGCGAGCGATTAAGCTATTGGCATTGTAAATGACAATGCCATTTATTTAACGATTAAGCTATTGGCAATGTAAATGCCAATGCGATTTATTTATGATTAAAAAAAAAAAGTCATGAGCAATGCCAATAGCTCTACCTTTAATAAGGCCGAGACCATTGCATTGTAAATGCTTGTTCTTCATTCTGTGTCTCAAACCTTTGAAAAGGTAAAATGATTTTGAATAGTTAATCAAAATTATGCATTTTGCATTTGTTCATATGGTCCGGGATGCCCGCCACCCCTTCCACCACCAATCCCAATGGTAGGAGACAGACACAGTTTGAACTTTTGGAAGGCAGAGGGGCCTCGCGACCCCCCCCCCGGCCGTATTTATTAAAATATGAAACCAAATTTAAAACTTTAAATTAAAACGTCTCATTTATCATGTACAAAATTCAACTTTCATTACACTTGATGAAGACAGGTATCCAGGCTAACCTTAACAAATCTCTAATACAAAGATTTTCCTAACCGAGTCTAACATCATGACATAATGCATTGCATACGAATTTTGTACATCCTATCGTTAGGGGCCAACGGCAAAGTCTTAACCGGTGTCAGATCCCTATCACCAAATTTCCGCCCTCACGTGTGAGTGGCGCATGCGCAGAGGGCTTTACTCTCGTAGCCAACTGTAACTTCCCTTGTCATGGGGGCCCCCTTTCACTCAGCGCCATCTTAAGGTCGTCCGAGTTCCCGTGCGGGGTATCTGTAAGAAGGACAGCGTGGACTCCCCCCCTTTCCCCGCACTCTCTTCCGCCGGAGCAGATATCCGGCCCCCGGGAAATTCGTGGGAGGGGCATATAGCCGTCTCCCCCTGGGAGGGGCCGATGGCCGTCTCCCCCTGGGCCATCCCATCCGTAATGGGTGCCGCCCCCCTGTGGGAGGGGCCAATGGCCGCCTCCCCCCGGGCGCTCCCATCCATAATGGGTGGCATCCCCACTAGGGACCTTGAAATCACTGCTCACCAATCATGACCTTACCGCCCGACCGAAGCCTAAATAAATACGACAGTTAATTACCTACTAGGGGAAAAAACCTAAGCTTAATCTTATATCACAGCTAGATATATCCCTCCCTGCTACCCCCGCCCTCGTCGAGCGGACGTATCCAATAAACCATAAACATTGCTACAAAGGAGAAAAGGTCCTATAACAGAGAAATTATTTTATTGCATACAGTTCATTAAACTTCTATAAAGGAAAAAAGGCCTATAGACAAGGATTCAGTTGCATGCACACTCTTGGCATCAATCTAAAATGAGAGAAAAAAGCATAAACAAGACGTTTATCCATCACAATGATGTTGCGAATTTAGAACTTTGTTTACTCCCAAACTTCTGCTACAGGGGCTGGTGGGTGGGTCAAAAACTGCAGCTTGTTCCCTTGAGGGCTCACGAGCGATGAGTGGTGCAGCCTTCAGAGCGCAGGAACAAGAGGACGCCTGCCTCGATTTCCGCGCCTTTTATCTTGCAGCGGGAAGGCGGAGCAGCATCCCCATCCCGCCCAGAGGTGCACGGACTTCCGGGTGGGTGTTTAGGACAACCCTCTTAGGCGGCGAGGGCGTGCTCCAGCCACGCCACTCTGGGCATACCGGCTGGGGACATTCCCCCTGCCCGCAAAGGTTTCCCGGGCGACCGGGGCACCCAGCCATACGTTCGGGGTGACCGAGAGGTCTCCCCTTTCCATATGGTCCGGGATGCCCGCCACCCCTTCCACCACCAATCCTAATTTTAGGAGACAGACACAGTTTGAACTTTTGGAAGGCAGGGGGGCCTCTCGACCCCCCCGGCCGTATTTATTAAAATATGAAACAAAATTTAAAACTTTCAATTAAAACGTTTCATTTATCATGTACAAAATTCAACTTTCATTACACTTGATGAAGACAGGTATCCAGGCTAACCTTAACAAATCTCTAATACAAAGATTTTCCTAACCAAGTCTAACATCATGACATAATGCATTGCATACGAATTTTGTACATCCTATCGTTAAGGGCCAACGGCAAGGTCTTAACCGGTGTCAGATCCCTATCACCAAATTTCCGCCCTCACGTGTGAGTGGCGCATGCGCAGACGGCTTTACCCTCGTAGCCAACTGTAACTTCCCTTGTCATGGGGGCCCCCTTTCACTCGGCGCCATCTTAAGGTCGTCCGAGTTCCCGTGCGGGGTATCCGTAAGAAGGACAGCGTGGACTCCCCCCCTTTCCCCGCACTCTCTTCCGCCGGAGTGGATATCCGGCCCCCGGGAAATTCATGGGAGGGGCATATAGCCGTCTCCCCCTGGGAGGGGCCGATGGCCGTCTCCCCCTGGGCGATCCCATCCGTAATGGGTGCCGCCCCCCCCATGGGAGGGGCCAATGGCCGCCCCCCTCCTGGCACTCCCATCCATAATGGGTGGCGCCCCCACTAGGGACCTTGAAATCACTGCTCACCGATCATGACCTTACCGCCACAGGCCAGATAATTGACCGACTATCTGGCCCCCCCACACCTCCTATAGGTCATGTCTCCTCAATCCCACTAGCCAAGCTATCATGTCTCCTATCAATAAGTCATTCCCCACCCTGGCCTGGTGTACCCCATCGTCTGAATAACAGTGGTCCCCCCAGTGGTCCCCCCCCACAAAGCCCTGCACTCCTCTTCTCCTCGCTACCTGGCGAATAAACTGAAACTCTCTGGAGGTTCTAGACCTTCACGCAATGCGGAGAATCTACTGCTTGAACCTCCCACTTTCAAGAAGGAAAGAACGATGGCCCAATCCTTTTCAGGCAACGCAGTGAGAATCTGGAACTCATTCCCGCCTCAGCTCCGGACCACCGCCTCCTCTCAGGCCTTTAAAAGGGACCTCAAAGCTCTCCTCCTCCAGAGACACCTCCAAAAGTAATTCACGTCCTCTCTTTTATCTGAAGGAAGACCTCCCACTACTGAAAATTTCTACTTCTCATGTCCATGGAAGTGCCTTCCCAGTGTGTTCTTGTGGTTAGAGTGTTTGCCTTTTATTGCAGTATTATCCATGTACTTGTGTTTGGTACCCTCTTGCAACTTGCACTCACCACTTTGCCCCTGTAACACACGGTTTGCTTCCTCTCACATGTTTTATACCTTTGATACTTGCACAAGTGCCACCTTTGCCTACGTAACGTTTGTTCTTGTGCATGAGTGTCTAGCATATATTGCAGTATTATACCGCAAATTATACTCTTATTTTCTCTTGTAGCCTGCACACTTGTCACTTTTTCCTCCTGTGCACTTTTTACTACCTCATGTATTTTTGGCAGCTCACACTTTTACTACCTCATGTATTTTGTTTGCTCACAAGTGTCACTATTACCTTGTCTACCTCATGTATTTTTGGTTGCGCACAATTTTTACTACCTCATGTATTTTTGTTTGCTCACAATTATCACTTTACCGTATGTAACGTAACGTATGCTTTTGCAATCTGTTGTTCGTGTAATGTTCTCAGTTTGTATCATTTCTGTTCCTTTTGTGAAGCGCTCTGACGCCTTCGGGTAAAGTCCGCGCTATATAAAATTGCATAAATAAAATAAATAAATAAATAAGATGCACCCTTGAGGTATGCTTTGAAGATGAGCTGAGCGAAACAATTTCTCCATCTTATTGTTGACCCTCTTTACCGAATGGTTCAACGCTGTCATGAACCGCCCACCCCTCCAAACCCTCCTTGGAATCATGTGTGACCAAGCTATCGTGCACCCCGGGAGTGTCTTTGCTAACCAACTAACTGCTGAAAGTATGTGCTTGATTAAAGCCGGTCTGCCTAACCTTACCAAGTCATTGCCCCCAATGTGCACTATGACTACTGATGGCGGTGACCTGTGTTGCCCTAACAATTCTTCCATAAAACTTTGCAATCGGTCAATACATAGGCCGCCCTTCCCATGGAAGGACACCCTGAAACCATATTCCTCAGATGTGTGGATTGCATCACCTGCCCTGAATATGTCCCCAGCACGTCTCACGTATGAGTGGCCCACGACCCATACCACTCGTCTTCCATTCCTTGTTCCTGAAGTGGTGGTTAGCTGATACTGGGCCGGTCCCAATTTCCGCCCTGCGTCACAGGCTTGTGAAACTGTAATCCAAACAAAAGACAACAAGCGTGAGTGCACTTCATCAGTAAGTTACAACATGTGCAGCCGCACGTATCGTTTGAAACAATTCGAAGACCAGCGGCCTAATTGTTTAACATTGTCTGCCCGCAGACCCCCGGCCGTCACTTCTGTAGCGGCCCCCATTCTGAATGAATGAGTCCCAAAATCACTTGGGTTCAAGCCCACAGCTGCAATCGTGATTGCCTGCACTCTCTGGAACTGAAACTTTGGTAACGGGGTGCCGTCAGCATGTCGCAGCAAGGCCCCCCCCACGTCGTCACCCTTTGTTTAAGGTCAGCCTCAACATGCCTCACTGGACAACAGGGACTACCTGGAGCGCGCTGCAACACAATGCTACTCCCCTGGGACTCTTGGTCTGTCTTTGACCTGGCTATCGTGATCAGCAGGGAATCCCCCTCACTTGCATGTAGTCCCTGCGCAGACCCTCCTCGGTATCTCTTTTGTTGGCAGCCACTAGTTCGTTTACTCGCAGGGCTCCATAGAATGCCAGCGCAAATGCTGCCCGGAATAGGATGACCTCACCAGGTGTGGAGCATGTCTCCTCTAGTTTAGCCAACAAAGCGGTCAACCTGTCAAATCCTATCGGATGCCTGGTATCCTTTTTGCGACCCTCTAGGCGCCGCCAGCCGCGCAGCGCCTTTCTGACTATAAAGGAGTCAGTCGGGTCCCTGATCCCCTGGAGCTGGGCCATAAACGATATGGCGGTCTTATACCGACTGGCGGTTGCTACCGGCCAGCCCTCCTCATGAAGTGCCACAAAAAATTGGGTAAAGGACCCCTCCTGACCCCATCTATGCTCCCATGCAGGGCCCAAAAAAGCGCAATACGAGCGGAACGCACCTTCGTAATCTTTTCTTGTCATGGGCACTAAACTGGCTGCCACGAGGTTTTGTAATCCTGGGCGCCGATTTGCCACATTGCTTCGGGAAATGGCGCTGCCACTAGCTCCGCAGAGGGTAAACAATCCCTGAAAGCTTGCATTTTGAAATGAGAGAGCACATCAGCTGCAGTATTCAGTACTCCCGGCACATCCTTTGCCCTGAATTGCACATTTAGCTTCAAGCATTTCAACACAATTTCTTTCAACAATCGCAATATCCACTTGCAGCGTGCTGCCTGCTGGTTAATGCACTCGACTACGGTCATGTTATCAGACCAAAATATCCAGCGGTGTGATCACCACAGGGATTGGCAATCCCCCAGCCGGTGCGGGTACTGACCTAGACGCTGGTGTTACTGGGACCAGCGGGACCTCCATCGGGACTGGGGCCTCACTAGGAACCACTTTCCCCCTCTTCTTTTTCCCATTATCCCCCCCTGGGGTAATTTTTGGCAATGCAGGCCCCACGATCCTCTTAGGTCGCCCTGAGGGCCCCGCTTGGGCCTCCACTTGTTTCCGGAGCGCCGCCAAGCCGCGACCCAGTTGGTCTACTTTACCGAATTTCCTGTCCATCGCCGACACTTGGTTCACCAGTGTGCGCAGCATTCGTTCCATCTCGGAGCTCTTTCCACTCTTCTTACCAGGCATATCTGCCTGTTTTCAAGTAGCGACTCGAACTCGAAGTCCAGCTACGCCTTGACGACTGAAACAGAAAAAACAACAATTACACGTTCAAAAACTGCAGCTTGTTCCCTTGCGGGCTCACGAGCGACGAGTGGTGCAGCCTTCAGAGCGCAGGAACAAGAGGACGCCTGCCTCGATTCCCGCGCCTTTTATCTTGCAGCGGGAAGGCGGAGCAGCATCCCCATCCCGCCCAGAGGTGCACGGACTTCCGGGCGGGTGTTTAGGACAACCCTCTTAGGCAGCAGGGGCGTGCTCCAGCCATGCTACTCTGGGCATACCGGCTGGGGACATGCCCCCTGCCCGCAAAGGTTTCCCGGGCGATCGGGGCACCCAGCCATACGTTCGAGGTGACCGAGAGGTCTCCCCTTTCCATCTGTTTTCTATCTGTATAAACAGTTTATTTAAATTGCGCATTTTGCATTTGCTCATTTGCTATCCCTGTGTATAAATTGGGCCCAGACCTAAGTGAGACTAGAGCCCAGCGAACTAATTGGAAAGATTCACAATGCGCTCTGTACTTGTCTGTACTTGTCACATTTATGCAAGCAGCATTTTTTTTATACAGATTTATATACAAAAAATGAAAAAGAAATAAGCAATGTACCAAAATAATGAGTTCTAAATATTGTTCATTTGATTTTAGATTTTTTGTGTTGATGGTATTTTCCTGACGAAAACACCCCCTGTATCGAAACGCGCATTGAAGAAACCATTGTTACTTTTACCAAATTGTTAACTGTGCAATAAATTTTAAATGTATTATTGAAAGTCACTGACTGTTGTTTTTAAATCCTAACATCATTTAGGGAAATAATTAAAATGTATGAAATGAAATGGGGTTTTATAGAGCGCACTTCTACCCTGAGGCCTCGTAGCGTTTAGGACGGGTGGGTGGAGACAGCCATCAGACTGAGCAATTAGTGGAAGAGGAATTTTTTCAGAAGTTTGCGAAACTTAAGTAGGTCTGGTTCGCTACATAGGGTAAGGGGCATGGAGTTCCAGCAGGAGGCGGCGTTCCATGTGGACGAACGGCCCCTCCATCTAGCTCGTTTAATTTTCAGAGTCACTGCAAGGAGGATGGTACTTGAGCGTAGATTTCTTGGGGAGTGGTAGGGGGTGACTAAGGAGCAGATCTATGTAGGGCCTGCGTGCCACATAGCTTTATGGGCTATGCACATTGCCTTGAATTGGATCTTGGCCTGTATGGGCAGCCAATGGAGTTTTTTCAAGGCAGCTGAGCTGACCCTGAGTGTCTCCGTGGCAGTCCCAGCAATAGGCGTGCTGCAGAGTTCTGAGTTGCCTGAAGTTTTTTGATGGAGCTCGCCGGAGCGCCTAAGTACAGGGCGTTCCAGTAATCGAGGCGGGACAAGATAATAGCCTGCACCATGATCCTACGGACCTGAAAGGGGAGGAGAGGCAGAATTTTCCTCAGCATCCTCATCAGGCCAAAACAAGTGGCAGAAAGCTTGGTGGCTTGATGGTTGAAACCTAAGGTGCTGTCTAGCCATACTCCAAGACTTTTGATCTGATCTTTGGGTTCTGGTAAAGTGCCCATACAGGTCGGCCAGTCAATTGCTGCTCTGGGTGATGGGGTTGTTAGACTCCAGATGGTTAACCAGAGTGGAATTGATATGCTTCTCAAGCAGCTTGCCCAGCCATGGCAGGAGGGAGATCGGACGGTAATTAGCCATGATTGAAGGATCAAGGTTTTTTTTTTTAAATAGTGCTCTGACTTGGGTTTCCATGCCAGTAGCACCATTCCTGCGGTAATGGAGGCATTTAAAATGTTCATAATTACTGGTCTGATTATATCAGAGACTAGCAACCGATGGCGCGGCGGGGCTGAGTCAGTTGGAGAACCAGATGATACTCTTAGCATTAGAGTGTTCAGTGACTCCTCGTCAATCAGGGGGAATTCCATTAAAGGATAGTGTGTGGTAGAGGGAATGTTCTTGACACTAGGGGAAGTGGATTCGCTCCTTGTTGAGGTGAAAGAGAGGGAGATGAGCTGAATCTTTCAATGAAAATATTCCGCCTGCTTGTCGCATCGGGTTTGGGCCTCGTTGGGTTCAGGGGGATTTTGAGGGATATTAGTGAGGGTTTTAGCAATCTGGATAATTTCCCTCGGGGAGTTGGCTGCCATCCTTATCCTATGCTCATAAAATGAGGATTGTGCCGTTTTTATTTCCGCCTTATACTTCCTGATCGCTTCTCTATAAGCGATTCTACTTTCAGCCCCCGATGCCTGTCTCCAGTCCCTCTCTAGCTTCCTACACTTTTGTTTCAGCTCCCTCAGTTTAGGAGTAAACCATGGTGCTTCTTTAACCGCATGCGCGCTAGCGGAATTCCGCTAGCGCGCTGGGTTTTTCAAAATCGCACTTTGCGTGACGAGCTGGGCTCGTCATCAGTGTACGAGCGGGCTACACCATGACGAGCCCAGCTCGTCATGAGTGTCGAAGGGGTTAAACTTAGTTTTTTTGTGTAGGCTTTTCAGGGGGGTTACAGAGTCAAGCGAGGTCTGTATCCAGGCGTTGAAGTTACTATTAGCCATCTCTGGGTCTTCACCCAGCCACGGGGAGTGGTGGTCAGTGAGAGTGCACACTGACTAGCAGAGAGGTTCGACCAGTTCCTCCCCAGCTGCGGGACTGGGGTCTGAACTGGGGGAGGAGTCCGATTTTCCCAGTCCAGCGGCACAAGCAGGTGATCGGTCCAAGGGAGCGGAATTGGGATGCCCACGTGGAGCTTTTGATCATTACTGAGCACAGCGTCTAGCAGATGACCCTTGATATGTGTGGGCGCGGAGCCCTTCTGCATAATTTGAAGAGCTGCTAAGTTGGACATAAGAACCTTTGGTTGGTGTTCAGAGGGGTCATCTAGGTGAATGTTTAGATCTCCAAGAACTGTGAAATTCGCCGGGGATAGAGCTCACTCGGCGACATAGGAGGGGAGGGAGTCAAGAAACTGGCCCATCTGTCCAGGAGGCCGATGGAGTAGCAGGCCAAAGAAGGTCATTGTGGGTGAGAATTAAAGTGCAAAACTCATGCTTTCACAATCGGGCACTTCGGCTGTAGGAGAGCGACAGCGGAAACAATCCCTGAAAATAATCCCTAGCCCCCCACCTCTTCCGGATTTCTGGTCAATTCTGTGAAGTAAATATCCTGGTTGTAAGATCTGCGTGATGGTGGGATCCACCTTTTCTCGCAGCCATGTTTCAGATAGGAAGATAGCATCGGGATTTAGAGTTTACAGGAGAAGTGACATTTCTACAGAATGCTTTGTCAGGGAGCGGCCGTTTAGAAGAAACATTTTTATAGGTGGCCGGGGGTCATGGACCGTTAAAGTGCAGGGTTTAAATTTAAAATCACAGTGGGAGCAGTTTGGGACATTGTTAGCTGGGCACATAGCATGGAGACACATAACATCAGTGGCTGCCTTTAAGTTCTGTAGTGTCTGTGGGTCATATCTAAGATAGGTGGTCTTACTTTTAGTAAAACGGACAGGGGCCTGGTCCCTGGTCCCGGCCGGGTTCGGACGGGCGCAGATGGGATTGCCTTTGGCGCGCCGCCGGCGCGTCCGCTGCACGTGGGGTGATGTTTATCTACTGTGGGGAGCTCCAGAGGTAGAGTGCAGCCCCAACCGGAAGTGTAGATCTTTTCCCGGGGGCCCTCTGCACAAACTGCAAATGCCGCGACGGAACGGGGCCTGGGAGGGTGAGAGAGTGAACAATCAGGTGAGCAATTCAATTCAGTTTTAAAATTAGTGGTTCTTTTTAAAAATATTCACACAGATACCGCAATGATTGTTCCAACATTCACGCAGCACACAGCTAGCAGTGTCTCCCAGCCAAGGTTCATCGCGTCCGCCTTGATTTTTTAATATCATTTTTTTTTCTCTGAACTCCTTCTTTACATTGCTTTTGCCACATATTGCCTGGGATTGTTGTTTTTCATTATATTTATACCCATTGCATGTCAATAACATTTCCTGTTGTGCCAGAGTCAATCATAATCTAAACATCTATGGAGTAATCTTCCCACAGTAGTTGGGTTCTTATTAGGAAATGATGGAGAGAGGACAAAGCATGATTCTGAGCTAGGAGATGGGAGACTATTAAGCCAAATCTACCTGAAGAGCTTGTCTCCATAGACTTCGGGCTCTTCAGTTTCCCAACTCACTATGCCTTTTTGGTTTTACTGGACAGTCACGTAAGAAGTGTCCTTGTTTGCCAGAATATAGGCACAACTTCTTATCCCTGCGATGCTGTCTTTCTTCATCAGTTAGAGGGCCCAAACGCCACCTATTTCCATTGGCTCAGGTTCTTCTGTACCTTTTTCAGATTCTGCCTTCCTGTCTTTATACATAATAATTTTGGATTCAAAATGCCCTTTCTCCCGTCTTTGCTCATGTAGCTGATTATCTAATTTGACTACAAGGTCAATCAGAGCATTACAGGACTCTTGGGGATCCACTACTTGAGTCAATACGTCTATGAGTTCATCTATGAGCCCTGTATAAAAAAGAGCACTCTGTTGGACCTCTGGCCACCCTGTTTCAGCCGCTAACATTTGAAGCTAGATATGTGAGTCATCAAATCTTTGAACCCTTCTTTTTTAATCTAAGAGTTTGCTGTCCACGGATTGCATAAATGAATGCCTGTCCAACAATCTGCATAGTTGTATAATTAAGGGTCATTTCACTCCACTAATGGGATAGACCAAGTGGCTGCCGTTCCCCCTAGATATGACAACACAAACGCTACTTAAGCTTGTTCAGTGGAGAAGCAAGATGCTTTGCACATGAAATGCAATTGGCACTGATTTATAAAAGTAGCGAAGTTTGCAGGGTCCCCCAATAATCGCTCAGGAGGAGCAAGGGGTATCGTGGAAGGGGTGGTTACTTGAAACACCGGGTGACCACCACTCGAAGAGAACCGATTATCAGAAGCCTGTGTTTTAGAATCAGCAGGGGCAGCAGGAAGTGAGCCTTGTTCCAAGGTAATTACTTTAAGGGTAAGAACTTGGGTTTCTTTCTTCAGATTCCCTATCATGTGAGCTACGTCAGCTAATGTGATCTGGTGTTCTTGTTTCTTGCCCAGGTGGAAAGTAAACGTGGGCTTCACGTTCTGTAATTCTCACCTGTCGTTTCCTCAGGGGTAAGATGCAAGATCTGAAGCAAGGTCCCAACTTCTCACACCCACTGGTGCCAGCTGAACAGTGTCAAAGCCAACACTGTAGAAATGGGGGAAGAGGGTAAACAGAACACGGAAAGGAAAAGGGAGAGAACGTGCATCAGGTATGGATATTCTCGTTGAATGGTCCATATGTGGTTCCTGTAGTGGAGATAAAGATATATGTATTACCATCACCATGTATTATGGAGATAATGCTTAGAAAGAATAAGTGTGATCCCTTTGGATATAACTACCTGTGAAAGATCCTTCTTCCACTTATGTATGTGTGGTATCAAAATGCAGTCAGTGGTATATATATGTGCGAGGAAGAGTAGATAACAGTATAGTTAAGGATGTATCTGGTATAACTAACCTAAGTGGTGATCAGCGTGGAATCCAATTAAAGCCCAACTTATTCATATCCATTAAAAAAACCAAAAAAAAAACATATTCTCCCGGAGTGGACGAGGATAGGAAAAAATATACACAAAATTGTGCAGGGCTAAAGTACTATGAAAAATCAGCGCCAAAAATAATCAGGAGACTCATTATATATTGATATTTATATTTTTCTTACAGCCATGCCACAAGCAATGTCAGCAATGGTGCAGAATCTCCATACACTGTGGAAACTATATCCGATAAGTACTATACATATATTATGCAAATCAAAAACAATATTACTGCCTTAAGGAGCATTGACTCTGTGAGCAGTCTACGTCTTTTCTCTTTTATCATTCATAATTTTTTTTTGAAGGTCACAGAGGCACCGAACAGCAGAAGTCGTCAGCAAGTGGAGTTCGATGAGAGAACCTTGACAAACATGTCAGGAGCAACGAGCAGGTCCCTGCAGCACCAGTTTAACAGCAGAAGTCAAGAAGAGGAGCATGCCGAGAGAATGCAGACGAACATTGGAGCAACTCAGAGGAATTCAGGTAAGTGTGGAGCGGGGCAGGACGGAAGATCCACACACACCGACGAGACCATGAAGTGCTCCACTGTCCTATTTGGCCTGTTTTGTTCCTGCCTTGCTCCGCCCTTCGTGCACACACGATCTGGAGTGGAGCAAGCCCGACACTGATGAAGTTTTAACGCTTTATTTCACATTAAAGAGATTAATTCATAGTTCTCATCTTTTCTTCAAGTTAGTCAGATATGTCTGTTTACAGAAATATTAATAAACAAATGGTTATTACAGACCGCATCCATATTGATAGCGTATTCCATAAAGGAATTCGTCCCTATCTTAATTTAAAGGACCTATCCTATCCCTAGCGAGAACATATAAAGAGTTCATTGGGAAAAGAAAAAGTAAATTTAGCTAAATGCTAACAGCTATGAAAGGTCAAACTCCTCATAAGTAATTCCAGAAACTCAACCAAGTTCCCTAAAGGAAAACAAAAAAAATCACCAGTAGCAGTAGCTTACAGCAATCTTGGGCAAGAGTAGCTCAGCAAAGTGCTAAGGGACATGACAGGGAAGGTGTGCATAGAATGCGCGGACCCTCTAGCTAGAAACATGTACTATATGGACAAGCACAAAACATGTTGCAAACTCGAAATGTTCACTCATTCCTGGCCAATGAGAAGGATCTTCCAACTGTCTGTCATCTGCTTCCTCGATTCCCACAGTAAACGTCCATGTCACCATGTTGCTGTTTGAAAGAGGCTATAAAATATTACAAAAGAAACATCTAGGAAAGATCTCAAGAAAACCTTCAGCAATCCTACTCTGTCAGCTGTTCAGTGTCCCATTGTGTAACAATGGTCTGCTCTATGAAACAAAACATTAATATCTAGCATGTCCTGGTTAGATCATGGAAATGAAAACTTATAGCAAGCCTTTTCTTTCATTAATATATTTGTTCATTTTAAGTATGTTGCACAGAAAGCTATCTAAAGACGATGAAATCATATGGTGCAAGGTGAAAAGAAATACATTTTGCAGCAAACAACACATTTCACAAAGATGTAAAATTTAGCATTTCACATATAAAATTAAGTCAGCATTCAAAGAAAACGATTTAATATTAAAGGGACAATAACGACTAAGAATAATTTTGAGGCCTAGTAGTGAAAGAATAATAGAAATGGGAGCATTCTGCAGGAAAAATTGACAGCATTTCAGTGTGGCATATTTAATAAAAATGCCTTTTTACTAACCACAAAATAGACATGCATTTCCTTCTTTAATGTTAAATCACATTTCTATATTATAATGAGGCTAAATGTAAGTAAAAATGTTCATCTTCCACACTATCTGCTAAACCAATGCAGTTGTTTGAGCTATTCCAAAAACATATTTTATAATTATATTATATGAACAGTATGGGTAGAGTAAACAACCCCACACTTGCTGCATGAGTTGGAAACCCTTGAAGTCTGACAGTACTGTGTGAAGGTGCTGAACAACAACAAACCTCTATGGGTGACTGCGCCAAATTCTCCTGTGATTGACTGCCGAGCAAGTTCACATTCTATACTTTAAAGATGAGGGAGCCAAACCCCAATATTTATCTGAACCTCAATACTTGAACACTCCAAAATGTACGTAATTCTGCTCCAGCATCTCCAGTATATCTAATGGCTAGAGGCTACACTCCTCATTAGAGTAATACAATTTAGCAGAGTTAAACAGAAATAAATATTGAATAGTCAAAATGTGGTATAGAGAAAAGAAAATATGCAATTTAATAAAAGTTAACATACAAATTTCAAATAATGCAAAATCATGAGACTCATTAATCCTTAGGCAGCATCCAAACAAGAATCAAACTCATAAGTAGTACAGACTCATCCAATAGATAATCAAAAATCCCCCATGGTTTTAAACTAACCACTTCCCCTTCCCCACTCTTCCCTGGTGACATAACCATCTCCATCTACAAAACTGGCAATATCTTAATCCAATCCTCTGAGCAACACCTCACAATTATCGAACTCCTCTTTAGCACTCTTTCTAACCAGTTGACACTAATTCTCTCCCCCCCAACATCCCCTCAATCCCCCAACCCTGCAGTGCACCCCTGAACTCCTAACACTCTCCCTAACATTCCCCCCACAACAACTACTACTCTGGCACCCATACTAGAACTCTCTCCTACCATAATACTACCCCCTCTACCGAGACCAGCTCCATGCCCCATCCACAACCAAATCCCCCCCACCTCCCAGAGAGTCTCCCTACCACACCATGACACTCCTTCCCGCTTTGACTCACCCTCCCCTTTAACTCCTAACCCACCCTCCACTCTGACATCATTACCTCACCACTGCTCTAATACACTCCTCCCTATTCCCACACCCCACAACGACCTTCCACCCACTACACTGAACTTCTTCCCTAATACCCCTCCCCCACTCCAATCCGGCCCATAACGACTAAAACCGCCTTCATCCATGCCCTGCCCCCTTCCTCCTCAAATGACACTTCTATGTCACCCTCACCCGAACCCTCCCCTGCCGCACTCCCGTCCACTCCGATCACCTCTTCATCCCTCCTTCTTAACCTCAGCCAGACACTCCGTAACTTGGACGACAATCTCGTTACCCTAGCTACCGAGCTTATCCTACTCAGAAAAGATTTCAACCGATTTAAATCCTACAAACCCACTGCCTCCACTTTATGCTATCCCACGAAAACACTTAGATCCCAAACATAGGTTACCAACGCCACTCCTCTCCCGCTCTCACAGACCCCTATGAACCTCTAACACCTATGCTGCCCCTGACCTCTCTACCCTCTGCCTCTCCTACCTTAACGACCTCCCACCAAAAGAACCTCCCCCCTTTCACTCCAATGTCCCTGTTATTTTGGGAACCAGCAGAATCCCGGAGCCTCCTAGCTCCCCGAGACCCCCCCAACTCACTAGTATTCAATTACTCCCCCCTACCGCCAAACCCAAACCCCTGACCTGCATGCTCTTCAACTGCCTTTCAGCTGTCCGACATGCGACTGATATCTCAGAAACCATTCTTAACGAAGACATCAAAATCGCCTTCCTTACTGAAATCTGGCTCAAAGACCATTCGACACCCATCATTGACCTTCTTTCCCCCCTGGCTACTCTATTCTCAGAAGAGATAGACCTGAAGGAATTGGGGGTGGCCTAGCTATCATTTTTTAAGCAGAACTTCAACTCTCCCCTATTAATAACACTGACTACACAACCTTCGAATACTTAGGCGCCAAACTCAAAATAAAATGCCCCCCCCCCCCTATACGAATGTATAACATCTATCATCCCCCGGGTAAACCCCTTCCCTTTGCAGAAGAATTCTCCGACCTCCTTACTAAATCGTTACTTTCCGGCTCCAAAAACCTTTCCCTAGGAGATCTCAACCTCCACTGGAACGAACCTAATGACCCGGCAATCAGCCTCGTCAATCTCCTTGAGATTAGCGACCTCAAGCAACTTTGCCTCTCCCCTACCCACGCCAAAGGAGCTATCCTAGACGCAATCATCTCCAACCTAGATCTCACATCCCTATCCAACATCATCCCCATCGACTGGTCTGACCATCATCTCATTCTGTTCACAAAATCTCCCCCAGCCCCTCCTGCCCCTATAAAAATAAATAAAGCTACAGTTGTGGTTAGAAACTTTAAACAAATCCCTTCTGGCGCACTGGAACATCAACTACAATCCCAACTTAGTCTCACTCCCCCCACTTCTAATGCTAATGATCTCACGGAGCATTTCAACAAAACTGTAAGAGGTGTTGGACCAACTTTCCCCTTTGAAAACTAAAACGTAAAAAAATGCCCCCTCTAAATCTTGGTTCACACTAGACCTTAATAAAGAAAGACGCTCGTTGAGATTGGCGGAAAGAACACGGAGACAACACCCCTCCCCATTCCATCTTACCCTGCTCAGAACAGCGAGAGCTTCCTACAAAAAACACATCTTCTCAGAGAAATCGTCATTCTTTCGTCTTCAACTCTCACGTGCCAAAAACAGACCTAGAGAACTGTTCAACATTATTAGAAACCAAACCGCCCCAGCACTCCTTAACCTGATTGCCTCCACTAATAAATACAAAGAAATTGCCAACTTTTTCTGTGAAAAAATCGAAAAAAGAGACCTCTCCTTCCTCAATACTCTACCCTCGCCCACCCCCAACCACTCCTGTTTACCGCACCTCTTTTACTTCCCCCTTTGAACACTTCCTGGTCCCTTCTCCCCCTCGCTTCTCTTACCCCTCCACAACCCATTTCCCTTCCACTTAAAAATAACGCCTTGTCTTATTTGGCGAGGTATCGGGTCTCTATCTTAACCCGCGTAAATCCACCCTGTGGGTGCTGGGTGATGGAGCGTGTGCGGGCTCTTGGGCGTCAGCCTTGCAGGTGGCGGCCGAAGGCATGCTGTATCTTGGCGTGTTCCTCTCCGAGTCCGCGGCGATCTCTTGGGAGCGCAACGTGATACCGGTATGGGAGAAGGTCCAGTCGGACATTAAAACGTGGTCCCGGATGCGTCTTACTATATATGGTAGGTCTGCGATCTTTAAAATGGTCGCACTTCTGCGCCTCTTGTATCAGCTGCAGAACCATCCAAACTTGGTCGCACCTCAGTGGTTTTGGCAAGTCAATTCTGTCTTGGGCCGCTTCTTGTGGGCTGGGGGTGCCGCCAGAGTGGCGCTGCGTACCTGCTTCCGGTCCACATATTGTGGTGGTCTTGCAGCATCGGACGTGCTGTCGTATTACCAGGCCTCCCATTTGTTAGTGCTGAATAAATGGTGGTACAGAGATGGAGGAGACCCGGCTTACGCCCTAGAGCACTCGCTGATGGGTGTTAACACGCTGCACACGATCTTGTACTCGGCCAGACTACGGAGGCGGTTGCCCTGTGCCACGCAAGTGGTTTTTGTGATTTGGCGACAGGCATTGCGTCGCATGGGCTGGTGGGGCAGATTGACGGCGGAGACCCCTCTGTGGAATAACGGGCGACTCCACGCATTGGCCTCGCTAGCTGGGTTTGGCGGATGAGATTCTATTGGGATCTCTTCGCTGGGAGATGTTATGACCGGTGTAGCCCTCAAGTCGTTCCAGGAGCTTAGGGACGAGTTCCATATGCCCAAAATCCAATTTTTCAAATACCTGCAGTTTCGTCACGCGCTTGCGCCTAGTTTAGTGGGTTTGAAGTCGCTGCCGGAGTTCAGCCCCCTGGAAGCGAATGTTTTCATGGGAGACCTCGGGGATAAGAAGGTGTCACGTATCTACCAGACCCTAGTCACTCATTGTTCCTCTTCCCTACTTACATTAAAGGAAGCCTGGGAAAGGGACGTCGGACCCCTGGATGAGGATGATTGCTCTGTCCTTAATTGGTTCACTTCCTACTTTCAACATAGAACCCAACAAATTAAAATTCAAAACTGCCTCTCTAGCCCAACCTCTGTCTCCCTTGGCGTTCCTCAAGGATCCATCCTCTCTCCCGCTCTCTTTAACCTCTTTATGGAGCCCCTTACCTGGAGACTCAAGCAAGAAAAAATCAACTACCACCTTTATGCTGACGACACCCAATTGTACTATAAAATTAAATCACATGCGGATATCCTGCACCTTAACATGGCCTTAACCAAGATACAAACCTGGTTCCACAACAATCATCTGAAACTCAACCCTAACAAAACTGAGATCATCCTCTTCTCTCCCAAAAACAACCCTCTCCCCATCCAAACATGAATCGCCGACCTTAATGCGCTAAACTGCTCTCTCTCGCCGATTCGGTTAAATCACTAGGCATCACCATCAACAATAAACTCACACTTAATTCCCACCTCGAGAACTCTGCAAAAAGTGCTCTCTTCACTCTCCGTCATAAAAAAAAATCAAACCTTTTATCCCAGCTGAAGACTTCAAATTAATTATCCAGTCTCTTGTTCTATCCAAAATAGACTTTGGTAATGCCCTTATCTCTGGCACACCCAAAATCCACCTGGCCCCCTTCAAGTCCGATCTCAACCTTGCCGTCAGGTTAACAACAAACTGTAAACGCATGGACCACATCTCCCCAGCCCTCAAGTCCCTCAAGTAGCTCCCCATTGAAGGCAGATCCTCCTATAAAATTGCCTGCATTACTCACAAAGCCCTTTACCAGAAGACCCCATCCTACCCCTCCACTAAACTTTAAAAAGCTGGCTGTGCCCGAACACTGAGAAGCTCCAACACTCGCCTTCTCATTCCCCCCATCTCAAAAAAGCTGCTTCTTCAAAATCCCGCTACTTCTCAGGCAAAGCCCCAACCATTTGGAATGCCCTACCCAAAGACCTTCGATGCAACCCCTCCTACCCCAGATTAAAAAAAGACTTTAAAATTTATCTGCTCACTACATTCTAGGATAACTAAATCCCGGATCTCCTTTCTGACAACCTCTCCCCCTCCCTCCTTAGACTTCTCCCCCTTCCCCCATTAACCCCCCCATTTTCCTTTTGTTGCCTCCCTTCCCCCTCTCTTTACCACCCACTACTTACTATGTCATTTGAATCCTCCTTGACATTCTATACATTTTCCTATCTACAATAACATTCTGGTTCCTGCAACTTGCTATTCTATCTCTACCTATATGTGCCTTCATTCATTATTGTTTTCCCTATATTATTACCTGTATTTTTGTATTGGTTTTAACACCTAAATAACCCGTCTGTGGTCAACTACTATGATTATTTTTTATTGTGTACTTCCATTGCTGATGTAAAGCGCTCTGATACACTCGGGTGGAGCTAGCGTTATATAAAACCTTCAAAATCAAATAAATAAATAAATAAAAATAAAACATAGACAAATAAAGTCTCTATCAACAGAAGTCTAAATGACCGCTGTAAAATCAAACAGACCCTCAAAAGGAACTACCCAAAGGAAACTTGTACAGCCAAAGCCCAAGAGGTTTTATATACAAATCATACTTTCTAGAAATAGATTCAGCAAATTCAGCATAGTATGATCATGGATATAATTGCACTGGCAAGTCAGAAACAACTACGTAATTTTTGAAGCTCTACCTCTAACCTATTTCTTAAGGTAAGAAAAATGTTCCATCTTCTTTGTCAGCAACTCTTACCCAGAGATGATCAACACAAATGTAAACCTTCCTCTATCAATTGATCATAGAATTTGCAAATCCACACTAACACTTCCAGCTGAAATCATTGCAAATGATACTTTGTTTATTTATTTTATTTTAAAAGTTTTATATAGCGCGGACATGATCTTTGCAGATATCAGAGCGCTTTACATAGATGGTGGCGTACTCATACCAATAAATCAATAAATCAAAACAGTACAAATAGGTTACATAGAGGGGTACATGATGGGGGCGTAATAATACAAATAAATCAGTAATCAAACAGTACAACTAGGTTACATACGGGGTATGTGAGGGAGACTACTCATACAAGTAGGCAAAGGGGTCAAGCAGGTAGAAGCATGTAGTACAGTGTTAACAGAGTTCTAGATACTAGTTCAAGTGTATTTAGCCATGAGGATAGCTTTTACTTCTTTTTTAAAGAGTGTAGTGGATGGGATAAGCCTTGTTTCTGGAGGGAGAGAGTTCCAGATCCTAGGTGCCATTCCAGAGAAGGAGCGCTTATATGTTTTTTCCTTCCGGAATCTTCGCGGTTTCAGCAGAAGATTACTTGTGCCTCTAGTGTTTCTGGTTCCGCCAGAAATTGTCAATTTCTGGGCGAGGTAGCCGGGTGATTTAAGGTGAACCGCCTTGTGTGTCATGCAGGCGATTTTCAGGTGTATTCTGGCTTCAAATGGCAGCCAATTCAGGGCTCTCAGGTCAGGGGTAATGTGGGAGTGCTTTTTTGACCCAGTGATGAGTCTCGCTGCAGCGTTTAGGGAGGCTCTTAGGGGTGCGGTTGTGGTTAGGGGGAGTCCGACTAGTGCGGTGCTGCCGTATTCAATTCGGGGGATGACTATAGCTTGTACTGCGGTTTGGAAGTCTTTGGCTGGGAGGAAGGGTTTAAGTTTTCTCAGAGTATTGATCTGGAAGTTCGCGCCCTTAGTTGCCTTGCTGATGTGTTGCTGCATGTTGAGATTGGTGTCAAGTGTAATGCCTAAAGATTTTGCTGAGTCCACGGTGGTGGGTTGGACATTGAGTGCAGTTAGGTGTTTAAGCCAGGTTTGAGCAGTGGAGCTCTTAGCTGGAGGTGAGATCAGAAGGAACTCTGTTTTCAGGGCATTGAGTTTGAGGTGATTATCGGCAAGCCAGGATTGGGTGCATCTGATTGTTGCGTTCAGGAGCAGGATGTCATTGGGAGATTGTAATTTGAGATAAAGTTGGGTGTCATCGGCGTACATGTGAAAGTGAACATTGGATGCTTGTAGCAAGGTGGTGAGTGGTTCCATGACTAGGTTGAACAGAGTTGGGGATAAAGAGGAGCCCTGGGGGACTCCTAGCGTTACAGGTATTGGCGAGGACATCTGGTTGTTGCTCTTGAATTTCTGCGTCCTGTTGTGAAGAAAGGAAGGGAACCACTTGAGAACAGTTCCAGATAAGCCCATTCTTGTGTTTAGGAGTTCTAGCAGCTTCTCATGTTTAACGGTGTCGAATGCTGAAGAGAGATCAAGAAGGATGAGGAGGCAAGTGTCGTTTTGGTCTAGCATTTGAAGTGCGTCGTCAATTATGTGCGTCATGGCCGTTTCAGTACTGTGTCCCGCTCGGAAGCCTGACTGGTGCGGGTTGAGGAGATCAAATTGCTCAATGTGATTAGTCAATTGTAGTTGTGCGCATTTTTCTAGTAGTTTGGCGAGAGTGGGAATATTGGTGATGGGTCGGTAGTTGTTGGGGTCAGAGGGGTCGGCTGTGGGCTTTTTTAGTAGAGGTGTGACTTGACCAACTTTGAGGGAGTCAGGGATGCTTCCTTGTTGGAGAGAGCTGTTGACAATTTTAGTCCAGAGAGGGAGAAGCAGAGGGGTAAAGTCTTTTACTGCGGAGGCAGGCAAGGGGTCCGTGAGGTGATTGGATGGTTTCAGGGTGTTGAGCAGTTTACCAATTTCTTCTTCCGAGTATGTGCCAAAGGTTGACCATGTAGCATTGTTTTTTGGTTCAGCGGTTGCTGGGCACTGGGGTTTGGAATGGAGGCTTGCATCAATAAGGAGATCGCTTTTTATGTTGTCAGTTTTTTGGATAAAGAAAGCAGCGAAGTCTTCACAGGAGGGTGCTTTACTCGCAGTGTTAAGTGGTTGGGGTTGTTCCTTGGATTGCGATCTGATAAGCTCAAATAGTTTTCTCGGTCTGTTTTTTGCCTGGTCGAGCTGGCGGCTGAAGAAGTCTGATTTTGTACGTTTTATTTTCCTGAAGTAGGCGTTTCTCTTTTTCTTCAGGTCTTTTAGGTGCATTGCAGAGGGAGCTGCTCTCCAGATACGTTCAGCCATTCGCATGTCTCGTCTATCCTCATTGAGACTCCCGTCGTACCATGGGTTGGAGATTTTAGTGGTGACTCTTTTCAGCTGCATAGGTGCAGCCTCATTAATTATTGTGGTCATGGTATTGAGATAGTGGTCAGTCAGGGTTTGAACGTCCGTATCGTCTGTCGGTGGAAGAAGGGGATTGCGCCTGTTGGGGGGCAAAGAGCCTGGGTTGAGTTTTTTCATGTCTCTTTTCCAAACTTTCGGATTGGGGAATTGAGTCGGGTTGACTTTAACTTTTTCATTGATGAAGAATGTGATAATATGGTGATCTGACCAGTCACAGGGTTGGATGGACTCGAGTAGGACAGAGTCCTCTTTGGAGATGATCAGGTCAAGGATAGAGCCTTTCTCGTGGGTCGGGCTGTTGCATATTTGGGTGAGGTTAAGGGCGTCGAGGAAATTTTTAAGACTATTTACCACCGCGTCATTACGATCGTTCCAGTGGAGGTTAAAGTCCCCAAGGTATATTTGGGTGAGCTGCCGCCCGGAATTGGTTGAGATCATATCCATGATTTGTTGGGAAAAGGTGAAGTTGTCCCTGGGAGGGTGGTAAATGTTGTGAAGAGAGCATATCGGTTTGCCCTCACTGATAATGTCGAGGCAGATGTATTCACAGGAATTTGGAGATGGTAGTGAGGTGGAGTTGGCTCTCCGAACAGAGATGTTGTTCCTGTAAATGCATGCGATTCCACCCCCCAGTTGGCCTGATCTGTCGAGCCTGATAATGTGGTAGTTAGGGGGAACTAAAATGTCCATTATAGGTGTAGAAGATTCAGTTAGCCAGGTTTCAGTCAGTATGATTAAGTCGAGGTCCCGCGATAAGAGGAGCTCTGCAATGGCGGCGGCATGTTTCGAGGCCGATCTACAATTGAGGAGGGTGCATTTGAGACTGGGTGTGCTGGGGGTGGTGGGTGGTTCAAGAGCGAGGGGGACTCTTCTGAGGTTATTGGGGATGGAGGATCTGTTGTTTAGTGTGGGGGGTCTAAGGGGATTTGAGTGTATCGAGGGGATGGTGAGGTGTGGGGAGGTTGTGTCATTTTGGGATGCTGGGTCATAGGAGCGGAGAAGGGTGAGTGTGTCGAGATCAGAAATAGGGTTGTGGGTACGACGAGGGCGGTTGTTGCGATTGCGAGCTGGCATTGAGGTCCGGTTGGGGGAGAGTTGAGTGGGAGAGTTAATTGGGAGGGCGGGGGACAAGATGGGTTGGGAGGTGAAGTTGTGTGCGGGGTTGCAGGGACGGCGAGGAGGCCGAGGGCAGCAGTTGCGACTATGAACAGGTATTGACGCCCGGTGTAGGGTGTGGGTGTCGGCCGTAGGGGAAGTGGCCAATTTGGGCGGGTGTGTGAGGGTGTCTGCTGGGGGGGGAGTGGCCAGTTTGGGGCGGGGCGTGGGGGTGGGTAAGGGATGTGTGGGGTGTATGGAGAGTAGTTCTTTGATGATGTGTATGTCTTCTTTGATCTGGAAGAGAGTGGCCATGATGTTGTCCATCGTGGGGTAGGTGGAGGGGGTGTTGTCCATCGTGAGGTAGGTGGAGGAGGAGGAGAAGGGGGTGGGGTTGGGGGTGGTAGTCAAAGGAGAATGACCGACTAGGGAATTCGCGTGCTGATGGGAGGGAGGGCTGGTGTTCGAACGGGGTTGCGTTGTGTTAGTGTACTGGGTGATGTTAGGGGGGAGAGACGTTTTGGGCGGGAGAGGAGTGGATGAGGTAGGTAGGAGGTTGGCGGTCTGGGTGAGGGCATTGATGGTAGGCGGGCGGATCAGGGTGTAGTCTGGGAGACTGATAGTGGTGGTGGGGGAACCGGTCGGGTAGTGGGGGCTGAGAGTAGGAGGGGAGATGAGATTGGAGGTGGCCCTGTTGTGGGGGGGGGGTAGTTAGATTGAGAGAGGATGTGTGTTCTGCGTGGTTAGTTCGAGGGTAATGGGGGCTGAGTATAGGGGGGGATAGAGAGGGGGATTTATAAAAAGGGGTGTTGTTCTGGTGTTGAACTAGGTTAGGTGTGCTGTGGGAAGGAGCTGTGCCGTCTGCGGTGAGCGGGGTGTTGAGGCCATCTGTAGGTGTGTGAGTAGTGTTGATGAAGAGTGTGGATGCCCGTGAGTTGGTTGAAGGGGTGGGGGTGTGGGTGGTGTATGAGGGGGAGCAAGCTGTGTCAGTGTTTGAGGCGCTTGAGTCACCTGCCCGGTGCTGAGCTGGGATAGAAGAGTTGCGGGTAGGTGATGGGGGGTCCGGGGTAATAGGTGTGTCCCTAATTGAGATGTTGTTCCGTGAGTTGGAGAGGTGCTCTATGAGAGTCGGGAACAAGTTGTCTAGTAGTTCCAGGTTCCTGTCTGTGGATTGAGATAGGACAATCCCGTTATTGTAGATGGTGATGGTGGCCCTGCCTGGAAAGAGTTGGGATGGCGTGATGGAAAGAGTTAGGCTGTGAGAGGATTTCTTGGTGGAAGAGACGGTTAGTAGGGTGTGGAACGCCTTTTGCCATTGAGCTCTGCGTGTGGTGTGGAAGATGATATCAGTGTTCAGGGATCCATTGACCGGTGAGAAGTAGGTGTCAGCAAAGGGTGTTTCATGGTGTGACCTAAGGAAGTTGTGTTTAAAGCGTTTAGCGGCTTTTTTGGTGAGTGCCGGTGGGTAGTTGATTGTATATGTGTGCTTGCCGATAGGATCCATGATGGGGCGGTAGTTTAGGTGTGTGTGGGAGACTGCAATATAATGGTATACATGTACAGGAAAACGTAAAGTACGCTACACATTAACAATTTGGTACTAGTGGTCAGTCAGTAACCCAGATATCAGAGTGTGTAGAGGTTTGGTGCATGATGGAAGCTTCATTCAAAATACAGACTTTCTAACAATGTTGTACATCGCAATTATATTGACGTCATTCACTTGATGCTTTGTGGAGATGAGGGGAGAGATGACTTGCAGCGGGACACTGATTAGGCGGGTGATGAGCAAAAGCAAGTTGAACAGAACACCAGAAACAACACCCATATTAGAAATAACTATGCTTTGTATGAAAATGTGCAAACAAAACAATTGATGGACCGAATGTGGATCAATGTCACACATTCACCCCAGTCCAAAGATCTGGGCCTAAATCCATCGTTTTTTTGCACTCCACACCACCCTGGGTTAGACAATGGCGATATGCAAATCAGCTCTGACCCTGTGCCCCATGGGAACAGTCCAGTCCGAACTACAAAAGCCATGTCCTTCCCAGAACGGAATCAAGCATCCGAGGACCGGACCGGTTTCGAGGTAACACCTCTCATCAGCCCGGCTAGCTTGACTCCAGTGGTGTGGAGTGCCTGGGACCCCCGTCTGAGCATCCCCAGCGCACTTAGGGCGGAATTTGCAAACAAAACAATTGATGGACCGAATGTGGATCAATGTCACACATTCACCCCAGTCCAAAGATCTGGGCCTAAATCCATCGTTTTTTTGCACTCCACACCACTGTGGGTTAGACAATGGCGATATGCAAATCAGCTCTGACCCTGTGCCCCATGGGAACAGTCCAGTCCGAACTACAAAAGCCATGTCCTTCCCAGAACGGCATCAAGCATCCGAGGACCAGACCGGTTTCGAGGTAACACCTCTCATCAGCCCGGCTAGCTTGACTCCAGTGGTGTGGAGTGCCTGGGACCCACGTCTGAGCATCCCCAGCGCACTTAGGGCGGAATTTGCAAACAAAACAATTGATGGACCGAATGTGGATCAATGTCACACATTCACCCCAGTCCAAAGATCTGGGCCTAAATCCATCGTTTTTTTGCACTCCACACCACCCTGGGTTAGACAATGGCGATATGCAAATCAGCTCTGACCCTGTGCCCCATGGGAACAGTCCAGTCCGAACTACAAAAGCCATGTCCTTCCCAGAACGGAATCAAGCATCCGAGGACCGGACCGGTTTCGAGGTAACACCTCTCATCAGCCCGGCTAGCTTGACTCCAGTGGTGTGGAGTGCCTGGGACCCACGTCTGAGCATCCCCAGCGCACTTAGGGCGGAATTTGCAAACAAAACAATTGATGGACCGAATGTGGATAAATGTCACACATTCACCCCAGTCCAACGATCTGGGCCTAAATCCATCGTTTTTTTGCACTCCACACCACCCTGGGTTAGACAATGGCGATATGCAAATCAGCTCTGACCCTGTGCCCCATGGGAACAGTCCAGTCCGAACTACAAAAGCCATGTCCTTCCCAGAACGGAATCAAGCATCCGAGGACCGGACCGGTTTCGAGGTAACACCTCTCATCAGCCCGGCTAGCTTGACTCCAGTGGTGTGGAGTGCCTGGGACCCACGTCTGAGCATCCCCAGCGCACTTAGGGCGGAATTTGCAAACAAAACAATTGATGGACCGAATGTGGATCAATGTCACACATTCACCCCAGTCCAAAGATCTAGGCCTAAATCCATCGTTTTTTTGCACTCCACACCACCCTGGGTTAGACAATGGCGATATGCAAATCAGCTCTGACCCTGTGCCCCATGGGAACAGTCCAGTCCGAACTACAAAAGCCATGTCCTTCCCAGAACGGAATCAAGCATCCGAGGACAGGACCGGTTTTGAGGTAACACCTCTCATCAGCCCGGCTAGCTTGACTCCAGTGGTGTGGAGTGCCTGGGACCCACGTCTGAGCATCCCCAGCGCACTTAGGGCGGAATTTGCAAACAAAACAATTGATGGACTGAATGTGGATCAATGTCACACATTCACCCCAGTCCAAAGATCTCTCATCAGCCCGGCTAGCTTGACTCCAGTGGTGTGGAGTGACTGGAGTCAAGCTAGCCGGGCTGATGAGAGGTGTTACCTCGAAACCGGTCCAGTCCTCGGATGCTTGATTCCGTTCTGGGAAGGACATGGCTTTTGTAGTTCGGACTGGACTGTTCCCATGGGGCACAGGGTCAGAGCTGATTTGCATATCGCCATTGTCTAACCCAGGGTGGTGTGGAGTGCAAAAAAAACGATGGATTTAGGCCCAGATCTTTGGACTGGGGTGAATGTGTGACATTGATCCACATTCGGTCCATCACCTGTTTTGTTTGCAATTGCCGCCCTAAGTGCGCTGGGGATGCTCAGACGTGGGTCCCAGGCACTCCACACCACTGGAGTCAAGCTAGCCGGGCTGATGAGAGGTGTTACCTCGAAACCGGTCCGGTCCTCGGATGCTTGATTCCGTTCTGGGAAGGACATGGCTTTTGTAGTTCGGACTGGACTGTTCCCATGGGGCACAGGGTCAGAGCTGATTTGCATATCGCCATTGTCTAACCCAGGGTGGTGTGGAGTGCAAAAAAATGATGGATTTGGGCCCAGATCTTTGGACTGGGGTGAATGTGTGACATTGATCCACATTCGGTCCATCACCTGTTTTGTTTGCAATTGCCGCCCTAAGTGCGCTGGGGATGCTCAGACGTGGGTCCCAGGCACTCCACACCACTGGAGTCAAGCTAGCCGGGCTGATGAGAGGTGTTACCTCGAAACCGGTCCGGTCCTCGGATGCTTGATTCTGTTCTGGGAAGGACATGGCTTTTGTAGTTCGGACTGGACTGTTCCCATGGGGCACAGGGTCAGAGCTGATTTGCATATCGCCATTGTCTAACCCAGGGTGGTGTGGAGTGCAAAAAAACGATGGATTTGGGCCCAGATCTTTGGACTGGGGTGAATGTGTGACATTGATCCACATTCGGTCCATCACCTGTTTTGTTTGCAATTGCCGCCCTAAGTGCGCTGGGGATGCTCAGACGTGGGTCCCAGGCACTCCACACCACTGGAGTCAAGCTAGCCGGGCTGATGAGAGGTGTTACCTCGAAACCGGTCCGGTCCTCGGATGCTTGATTCCGTTCTGGGAAGGACATGGCTTTTGTAGTTCGGACTGGACTGTTCCCATGGGGCACAGGGTCAGAGCTGATTTGCATATCGCCATTGTCTAACCCAGGGTGGTGTGGAGTGCAAAAAAACGATGGATTTGGGCCCAGATCTTTGGACTGGGGTGAATGTGTGACATTGATCCACATTCGGTCCATCACCTGTTTTGTTTGCAATTGCCGCCCTAAGTGCGCTGGGGATGCTCAGACGTGGGTCCCAGGCACTCCACACCACTGGAGTCAAGCTAGCCGGGCTGATGAGAGGTGTTACCTCGAAACCGGTCCGGTCCTCGGATGCTTGATTCCGTTCTGGGAAGGACATGGCTTTTGTAGTTCGGACTGGACTGTTCCCATGGGGCACAGGGTCAGAGCTGATTTGCATATCGCCATTGTCTAACCCAGGGTGGTGTGGAGTGCAAAAAAACGATGGATTTGGGCCCAGATCTTTGGACTGGGGTGAATGTGTGACATTGATCCACATTCGGTCCATCACCTGTTTTGTTTGCAATTGTATGAAAATGTGGCATCTATCTTCTAAATTACTAGGGCAACTTGCCACATTTCAGCGCTCATAGCAAGGGAGACGCACTGACACACACCCCAAACACAGAAAGGGGGAGAATTGAGTGTGCATGCTTAGAGACCACAACACCAATAATGCCACAGGAGGGGTGTAGTCCTACCTCTATCCCGCTATATAAGCTCCTCCCGCAGGTAGACAGGTGCTTGTCAATCCAGCTCGGTTTCGACTCAATGATTCTGTGTAAGATATCCTGCTGTGCTCCATCTTACCTGTATCAGAGGACATTGCTTGTATTCACCAGACACGCTGAAGCGCGAGAGAAGCAGTCTGACACCGGTGTTCGATTTGAGCGCGATTTGAGCGATATGCCTCTGCGTAGGCAAGCAGCCACTTCCTGGTTCAACTCGCTGAAGCGCGGATGGTGGCAGCTTCACACTCCGGGTGCCCTTTTCCAGTGTCGCTACCAGAACACTCAGCGGATTGCGCATGTGCACAACTCCTATCTGGCACACAGCTTTTCAACTGGGTGTCCAGAACTGGAGCGCATGGGTGTCCTGCACTTTGAGTAGAAGCTCGCGTTTGCTACTAGTGTGGCCAGTAGGTCGTACTTCAACACTTCGCAGAGCCGGGGATATGCTTAAGGAGTTATTTGGATTTCAAGGACTATAGTTGATCCCTGAAAGCAGAAAGATTTTGCTGTGGCTTGGGACGAACTACACCAAGCTAAGTACTACTAGGATCACCTGTATTATTATTATTTGGCATTGTCTTGCTTAACCCCTTCACTGCTCATGACGAGCTCAGTTCGTCATGAGGCACACTGGAGCTGTGCTTATGACGAGCTGAGCTCGTCATGAAGAATGGGGATCAATGATCTCCAGCACAGGAGGGGAATTGCCTTAGCAGCCAAGGTGTTAACCATAGGATGAATGCAGCATAACCAGCTGTTGGTACCTGAACATAGTCTTACATTTCTTTGTGGTGAGTGTGTATGGTATTCTTATGTGCGTGCTATGCTTGTGTCTTCCTCAGGTAACAAGGGGCCAGTCATCAGGAGTGAAGTCTTCAACTCCGGGGCCAGGTTCTTTTGTGGGCTCAGCAGTCACATCTTTTTTGTTTCCTTTGTCCCTTTTTTCCTTTCCCCTAATGTGGTGCTGCCTGTTGGAGCGGTTGTTACATCTCGACAGGGGATACCATTAGGGGGATAGGGTTACTTGGCATCTTCCTTCGCTCCCACTGTATCCAGCTTAAAAGGACAGTGGTTACCTAACCCGTCTGTGACACAACTCATTTCAATGGAAACATCATTAGTTCATTGGCTATGACTCTGCATCATAAGAAACACTAATTATGAGAAAAAAGTTTTACACAAAATGCACACATTTGGAATTATTTTCGAAAACGTTAGAACATGCACCCTCTGAATATTTTAATAGTCCCTAAAACCTCATTAATAACTTCATTAATCAACCATTAGCGTTTTGAGTCTTCATTTTCTTAGTTAGTCAAACATTCGCCTCCTTCTGCTTTATTTGTTGGTATATTCGATCCCAATAGTCATCAAACTCAGAATAATCCTCAGATCTTTCTTTTCCAGGACGCTATATAATTTAGTTTTTCTTCTCCTTTATTACCATACTCTTTTATCATACACTTTATTAGTTTTACTAAGAGCAACAAAGAAATCACACAAATCAACATTATTATTATAATAGGTAGCAGAACTCCATCACCAACACTACTTAGCCACTCACCTAATTTCCTAAAGGCTATTCTCTGTTCTCTTTTTCTTTTATGCAGGATCCTAAAGCTTCCCAAGCACCTGGTTCTTGTAATTAATTTCATGCGCCAGATTAGTTATGTTAGTAATGTATGAGTCAAGCACTCCACTATAATCACGAACATAAGTTCAACACTGCTTTGACTCAATTGCCTTGCAGACTCCATCTTCTTTCGTCAAAATAATGTCTAATGCAACACAATTTTACATCACCATTGCTCTAATTGCCAACAGTTCTACATTCACCACCTCAAAAGACACTGTTTTATCCACAGCAAGTCTATCCACAACAATAGACAAACATGTAATCTTTACATCATTCACATGTATTTCCATAAAAGGAATAATAGCCCCAATATGTCCAAAAGTACTTGCCAAAAACGCCTCTTCATTCTTTTCGGATTGTGTTCCTCTTTCAATTTCTCTACATGATAGACTTTAGGAAAAACTAAAGCTAAATAGCACAAACCCACCCAATTCTTTGGCAAAAGTTTAAAAAAGCAGTCTTTCCACAAACAATAAATTCCTCTCATAATATGTTCTCCCCCTGTTAGAAACACCCAACGAACTTCATAGGTTTTATCACATGTACTTTCACCAACAAATTCAGCCTTACCTCCTTCCCTAAGAATATTCCTTTCCATAAATATTTCACCTAGCCTTTCTCACCCCATCCTTAATCTTGGACCAGGAAACCTTCCTTCCTCGATCTCTTCTAGAGTAGTCTCATGCTTTTCTAAAGTTCTTACAAATTGTATACCTCTCATTATATTCCATAGTAAAATCAAACTGTTCCTTTCATAATATGTATGAATAAACATTGTCCATATTAGTTTCAGATTTGATTTGTATAATCTCTTTTGAAATGTAACATATGAGATCCCTGTAGGAGGGAATGGAGAATATAGGACGAGGAGGCTGCATATGTTTCTGAATCTTGATTTTATATTGAGATCACAAAGTTATATGGGGAATTCTGTTGGGCTGCAATAACAGGTTTGGTTCCAAGTTATGACTGTTGTGGGACTCTCTCTGAAGGAATGTGGATTTCTGTTGCCGCCCCCCCCCCCACACACACACACTTTTTGCCTGACACTTGATGCACTTTGACATGATGTGCCCTAGGTCCCTGTCTATCAGGTTCCCTGCCATTAAGATCAATGGGGTCACCCTGTTTTCCCCGGAATCTGGGTTAATAGTTATAAAGCTACAAGTGGTTCTGTTGGGATATTACCACAGGGTACTGGTTCGGAACCTGATTATTTCTTTCACAATCAATAGTGATTTTGTACATGACCTTTATAAATGTACCACACCTCAGTACTTTTTTATCAAAAAAATATATTTGTTAAATCATTTGTTCTGGTTTTCA
Organism: Lissotriton vulgaris; assembly: GCF_964263255.1. Classification (NCBI taxonomy): domain Eukaryota; kingdom Metazoa; phylum Chordata; class Amphibia; order Caudata; family Salamandridae; genus Lissotriton; species Lissotriton vulgaris. Next base: position 54,084 of record NW_028243515.1, read on the forward strand.
ATTTTTTTCTCCAATTGTATTAACAATTTTATACAAAAAGATAATACCAATGGTAGCTGTCTGACAAAGAAAACACAATAACAAATACACAGCCAATTCAATGGGTGACCTTTCACATTCAAACAAGGCAATAACATACATTTTCAGTCCTTTTCAGGTCTTTCACTTTAGCTAGCCCTATTTCTTAAATTAATTGCTATAGGGAACCAGGACATGAGATGGTTGTACGTACGTCAACGTTTCGATCCTGTATATATATATATATATATATATATCCTCCTAACACCTGATCGCCTTTACCAAAAATATCTTGTGACATAGCGACTCTAGGATTTATCCTGCGACCTTTTAACAAATTAACACTAAGATATGTTTTTAAATTTCAAATTATGAAATTATTACTATCTTGCTAAGTTATTTGAATGAGTTTGTTTATTTATAACCTAATTAGCGTATTTGTACATGAAATATTTCAATGATACTTGGTATGTTTTCTATGTCTATAGTCATGTGACTAAACTGAAGGCGGAGACTAAGCAAGTCACTAAGCATTATAAAAACAAAAAAAGTTTTACTAGATCTTTGCATGTGAACAAGGGCTCGTGGAGCCCGAAACGCGTATTGCTCTCCCGTTTCACCAGCTGACACTGCAATAAAGTACCTGTGAACTCTAGTGGTCCGTCTCCTACCTTGCTTGCTTCGCCGGTCCTGGGTGGATTTGGAAGTGGCGCTTTGGAGCTTTAAACGTATATATATATATATATATATATATATATATATATATATATATATATATATATATATATATATATGTAGATACATCAAGTAGGGACTTCTTCAGGACAAAAGAAGGAAGTGTGACAGCCTATTCAAAGGAAAATGACATTCCTATAAGTATGATGTGAAAATAAAATGTACAATGAGTGAGACGCCATACTCTTATATATATATATATATATATATATATATATATATATATATATATATATATATATATATATATATATATATATATGTAGATACATCAAGTAGGGACTTCTTCAGGACAAAAGAAGGAAGTCTGACAGCCTATTCAAAGGAAAATGACATTCCTATAAGTATGATGTGAAAATAAAATGTACAATGCGTGAGCCGCCATACTCTTGGGGTACTTACCCTTGGTGGTTGGGAATTCACAAGATTAAATCTGTTAACTCCTCCGAGCCCGGAAGGAGTTCTTATTCAAGGATCATCTGCAAAATGGCGAGAGTGCCAGTTACTATCTACATCCCTAAATGTGTATAACTACTGCTCTATGCAGTTGCTGCATCTGTTACATGTACTTATCAATCAATCAACTGTTCAAACTTTAGCTGTGTACCTGTAATGAGAGAGAAAGACTCTGTGTACTCCTCTCCCTTTGGTAAAACAAGTCCACACATGGACTCCTTAAATGTAAGATATTAGACACTGTCACGTGATATAAGCACTGATCTACAGAATTTCCAGCCGTGGCTCAAATTATCACGAGCCCTGGTTAGGCATGAGTCTATCAAGAAAAGGTACTTCTTTGACTTGGGGTTGCGGTAGTAATCATCCTCTGCACTGCTTCCATACTCACGTGTATACTGGTGGGGCAACAGAGGTCAAAATGGCCGCCACATTAGCATTCACAGACAGCAGATCTCACATGACCATGTGACATTGTCATGTGGTGTCCCAGCAATCTATTTAAGCAGGGAACACCAGGCGCAGCTCACTTGACCGCAAGTTGGTGAGAGACACTCGAAAATTACAGGTAAGGAGACTATGACTGTTGTTGGGATGCGGGTAGGCGGGAGCATGTTGTTTTGCACCGCTGAGCGCTTAGTTTCTTGAATTAATTTTATGTTCATGTTGCCGCCAGTATTTAAGAAGGTTTGGAAAGCAAGCACTGATGGACTTTGGCATCAATGCATGACAATCTCTAAGGACTGAATACTACTAATACTTTGAACCCACTACCCCCTGGAGGCCGACGAGCACATCCAGAGGGGTGAGTTTCTAAGACTTTACATTGACGGGGCATCTTTGGGAGTCCATGTGTGGACTTGTTTTACCAAAGTGAGAGGATTACACTTAGTTTTTCCTTCTCATTACAGATACACAGTTAAAGTTTGAACAGCTGGTTGATTGGTAAGTACATGTAACGGATGCAGCAACTGCTCAGAGTAGTATCGATACACATGTAGGGATGCAGCAGGTATCTGGCACGCTCACCATTTTGCAGATGATCCTTGAATAAGAACTCTTTCCGGCTTGGAGGAGTTAATAGATTAGAGATGCCCTCTGAAAACGGCCAGCCCTGGTGTGGTTCCTGAATGGCTGCCCTCCATTTGCTATCAGCAGTCAGGTTTCTGGACCCCTGGGTAGGGAGCCTCCACTTTCTGGGTCCAGAAGCAAAGCCTATCCTGAGCAGATGTGTCATGCCTCCTCCCCCAGAATGGGCTGGGTTCACAAAGGGGAAGCTTCAAAGGCCTGCCGCCTTTGTAAGCTGTCCCTGCCTTTTGCAGCCCCCAGCAACCGGCTCCCACCAGTTATGAACACCAGCTTTGGGAAGGAGAATCAGTGGAATAACAAAGTTAGGAGGAGAGGTGTGCCCACCTTTACCAATCTCACCCTCAGGTGGGAGAGGCGGGGTGAAGCACATATCTCTGTCCCCGCCATCTTAAAGATGAGGGGATGCAGCCAATTAGAGAGAGGTTCATGCTCCTCTCCCATTGGAGGGTGGCAAATAGGGGGTGTACCCACCCCAAGGATGGGACCCATTGGTCCTGACCTGCACACCCCAATAAACTCCCCATAATTTAGTATTTAGGGTGACCCTGAACCTTGCCTCCTCAGATTTGAGGAAGAAAGAAGAATGACGAAGAGCCGTGCTGACCCATGAAGAAGAGGACACCAACTGCTTTGGCCCCATCCCTACCGGCCTGTCCCGACTCCGACCTGACTACAGCAAAAACCCCAGTGTGCCCAGCAGCCAGCAGCCCCCAGAGCCTGGAGGACCCGCCCTGCTCTCAACTTTAAGACTTTGTCACCCGTGAGCAGCAGATTTGCTCAACAAAGACTCCAAGACCAGAACCTGGATACAGGTGGCTCCACGGTTCCGCACCACTATGAACCCAACGCCCACGACCTGAGTTAGAGTGGCCCAACACCATGAGAAGGTCTCCCCAGCGATCCTGACCTGGGATCTGGTGATCCCCAACCTCCCTCAAGATTCAAGCGGACTCCTACAGACTCAACCTGAAGGGTCCAGACAACCACAACTGGAGATGGTAAAAGGACCCGACGCCAAAAGATACCCCTGCACCTGATGCCCCACAGCCTTGGGTGGCCCAACCAATGGTGTCCAAGTATCCCCCAAGCATTCCACTTACCTCTTCAGCCAGTGGTCATCTTCAGGAAGCCTACCTGACCAAGCCTGCATCATCATTTTCAAACCAGAGATCAACATTGAAATCCACAGGACACCTGAAGTCTCCTTGGCACACTGCTTTCAGCAGCCTCCGTGCCAGTGGTGGTGTAGCTCCTGGGCTGATTGTTGGCCCCTGCAGTGCTGATCCTAATCCCAGGAGCTTTTCTCCCACAACCAAGTGGCCTGCCCGTAAGCAGGCCCCGACCGAAGGCCCCATCAGTCCCATTGGCTAACATTGGGCCCCTGCACTCTGCAACCGGCTGCCCCAGTGCCGCTGGTGGTGCAATTTGAGTGCCTTACATGGACCTTGGGGAACCTTGGCCCTAACACCCAATAGCCATACATCATTTCATTACCTGTAAACCGTTAATACTCTTTTTCCCATAGGAACCAATGTTACGAGTTGTGTTCCTAAATAATGTCTGTGTTGACCTACTGTTTTGTATGAAAAGAAAGTATGGATTAGTTACTTACCTGTAATCCTAGTTCTCTTCCAGGGGTATCCTCATCAAAGTCATAAGCATTAGAATATTCCCGCCCATGCGCGGGACCCCGGAAACAATATATTATATGTGCCCCACATATACATATACATATATATATATAAATATATATATATAAAAATAAGCAATTGCAGCCAAATAAAACAGTAGAGCTGGAATATGCTGTGAAGAATTTCCACCATACATGTGTATTAGCATTAGAAACATGATAAACAACACAAATGCTTGTTTAGAAACTGTTTTAATGCTTAGAAAACAGCAGAAATTCTTATAAGACACTGTAAGCATATACAGCTCCCAGGCTGCATTGCAAATACCCAGTCTAAAAAGACTGAAAAGCTAACCCTGTGGCTGCATGTACCAAAACTGACGCTGTGCCTTTAAGGCACCTCTGCCCCTAGCTTCCCATCATGCCTCAGGGGTTACAGTTAGGTCAGTTGTTCTTTTCGGAGACTGAAAACAAAACCATGGTAATAACAGGTTAAAACATCTCCTACTTCATAAACAAAGTCCTTTGCCCGGGGAGGCGGGAGGGTTGCTTATGACTTTGATGAGGATACCCCTGGAAGAGAACTAGGATTACAGGTAAGTAACTAATCCTTCTCTTCCAGGGGATCCTCATCAATAGTCATAAGCATTAGAATAGAGTAGCGAGCCTCACCTCATCCCTGCGGGCAAAGGAATCAACAGGTAGCATTCACATTCGTAGGCCCAAACAGTAGGCCTTATACTACCCAAATAGGTTTCTCAAGGAGGCTTGCCCTACTTGAGAATCCGCTCTGGAATCAGACTCTAGGCAATAATGCCTTGTAAAGGTATGGACTGATTTCCATGTCGCAGCCTTGCAAATTTCTGACATGGGAATGTCATGTAAAAACGCTGTTGTGGCTGCCTTCCCTCTAGTGGAATGAGCTTTGGGTGATTGTAACAAAGGTTTGCCAGCCAGCTGGTATGCTAGTTTGATACATGAGACAATCCATCTGGAGATGGACCTCTTGGCTGCCGCAAACCCGGTCCTCATTGACCCATAATTGACAAAGAGTTGGTCTGTCTTTCTGGTGCCCTTTGTTCTTTCTAGGTAAAATTTTAGCACCCGTTTAAGATCTAACGAGTGCAACGACCTCTCAGCTGGGGTCGATGGGTTAGGAAAGAACGAAGGAAGGGTAATCGTTTGGTTTATATGAAAATCCGATACCACTTTTGGAAGGAAAGAGGGGTGAGCTCTCATTACCACTCTGTTGTGGTGAAACACCGTGTAGGGTTCCTTGGTGCAGAGTGCTTGAATCTCGCTAACCCTGCGAGCAGAGGTTATTGCCACCAAGAAGGCCGCCTTCCAAGTGAGATGCTGCAAGGAGGCCTTGTGTATAGGCTCAAACGGTGCAGACATCAGCCTGGAGAGAACCAGGTTCAACTCCCAGGGAGGAGAAGGATTTCTCACAGGGGGATAGACCTTCTTCAATCCCTGAAGGAAATCCTTAACCACTGGGACCTGAAAAAACGACGTTTGTGTAGGTGATTTTCTGTACGCTACTATGGCAGATAGGTGAACCCTGATAGAAGCGTATTTCAACCCTGATGTCGCTAGGTAAAGGAGGTAAGGGAGGACTACCTCTTCTTGTCCTGTGGTGGGATCAAAGCCATGGTCCCTACACCAAATGAAAAATCTCTTCCACTTGAATGCATAAGACGCCCTAGTGGAAGGCCTCTTTGCCTCTTTTAAAATATTCATACATTCTGGAGGCAGATTTAAGTGTCCGTATTGCAAGACCTCAGGAGCCATGCAGTCAGGTTCAGTGACGGGAGGTTGGGATGCAGGATCCTCCCGTTCATTTTGCTCAACAGGTCTGGTCTGCATGGCAGACGTCTGTGTGGACACAGCGACAGATGTAATAGGTCTGGATACCACCATTGTCGCGGCCAATCCGGAGCAACTAGGATCATGTCCATGCTCGATCTGATGAGCTTGGCCACCACCTTCGGAATCAGAGCCAGAGGAGGAAACGCATAGGCGAACATTCCTGTCCACTCCAGCAGGAGAGCGTTCCCTTGTGTCCCTGGTCGGTGGAACCTGGACGCGAAGGCGTGGCATTTGGCGTTTTCGTCGTCCGCGAATAAATCTATGTCTGGATGGCCCCAGCAACGGAAGAGTTCTTCGACTACTTCGTCGTTTAGCACCCAGTCTGGCTGATCTTCGAAGTGCCTGCTGAGTGCGTCCGCCTTTGTGTTTAGCTCGCCTGGAAGGTGTACTGCCACCACCGACAGTCCCCGAGCCAGAAGCCAGTGCCATATGGCTTGGGCCTCCTGAGACAGAGGGCGAGACCGTGTTCCTCCCTGCTTGTTCAGATAGAACATTGTTGTAGTGTTGTCCGTCTGAACCAAGATCTTGTCCGTTGTGATTGCTGGAAGGAACGCTTTGAGCGCCAGATGTACTGCTCGAAGTTCCAGCATGTTGATATGGTAAGTCTGAAGGTTGGTCGACCAGCGACCCTGAATCTGAAGACGACCCATGTGAGCACCCCAACCTTCCAGAGATGCGTCCGTTATCACAGACATCGAAGGAAGAGGCTGCTGAAAAGGGACTCCCTGCAAGACATTCCGAGGGCGAGTCCACCACTGTATTGAGGATAGTGCTGCTTGAGATAGGATGATTCGATCCTCCCAATCTCCCGTCGCTTGATCCCACTGGTCTTCCACAGACTCTTGAAGAGGACGCATCCTCAACCTGGCGTTTGGAATTAGGAAGATGCAGGACGCCATGGAGCCCAGTAGAGACGCCACTTCTCGCACCTTTGGACGAGGAGACTGAAGTAACTTTCTGCATTTCTGCCCCATGGAAGATAGTCTCTCCTGCGAAGGAAACGCTCTTCCTAAATTTGTGTCTAGGACCGCTCCTAGATAGTGGATGGTTTGCGTGGGATGCAGGACTGACTTTTCTGTGTTCACGTGGAGCCCAAGCCTGTGTAGTTGTTGAAGACACAGACGACAGTCTTTGGTGGCTTGATGAGGGGACTGGCTCTTCAGGAGCCAGTCGTCCAGATATGGGTACACAAACAGACCTTTTTTGTGTAGACATGCCGCTACCACTGCCATGCACTTGGTGAACACCCTTGGTGCGGATTTCAGACCGAACGGAAGTACTTTGTACTGGTAATGCTTGTTCCCTACCAGAAACCTCAAGTACTTCCGATGACCTGGTGTGATAGGAATGTGGAAGTACGCGTCCTGTAAATCCACCGAACACATCCAATCTCCACTTTGTAGATGAGGACATATCTGATGAAGTGCCAGCATGCGAAACTTCTCTTTGACCACCACTTTGTTGAGGGACCGAAGATCTAGAATCGGTCTGAACTTGTCCTCTTGGTCTCTTTTGGGGACTAGAAAATACCTTGAGTACACTCCTCTCCCCCTTTGGGATGGGGGTACCTCTTCGATTGCGTTTTTCTGCAAGAGGACGCTCACCTCCCTTTTGAGGAGGTTTAGATGGTACGAGCGAGTCTTTTTTGGAGGAATCGGTTGTGGTCTCTTCCGGAAACGTAGCGCATATCCATTGCGCAGTATATTCAGCACCCACTGATCTTTTGTGATGCTGACCCACTCTTCCAGGTGTTGCGAAGCACTTCCTCCCACTGGAGTGGGTAACGGCGCCAGAGGAAGCCACTGCTCAGGCCTTGCCTCCTCTGGGCGTGGCAGAGGACTGATGATGTCCGCCTCTGCCTCTGCCTGATTTTCCTCCTCTGTATTGTGTCTTCCCTTGTGGCTTGTTCTGAGACCATTGAGGGGTTTGAACCCTCTGTTGGCCTCCCCGGTTCCTGTTGGTCTTGAAGCGTCGCTTGAACGGCTCTTTCTTCTTTTCCAGACCAACCGCCTTCACCGTGTCCAATTCGGTTTTCATGCGGGTCATTTCCTGATCGGCATGCTCCCCAAAGAGTGAAGATCCTGAGAAGGGCAGATTGAGGATGCGTTGCTGGGCATCTGGTTTGAGACCCGTCAACCGCAACCAAGAAGATCTTCTTGCGCAAACCCCATGCGAGTAGGCATGTCCTGCTAGGAGTGCGTTATCTGCGGACGAACTGATCATTTGGTTTGCCACCAAACAGCCCTCCGTCACTGTTTCCTCAAAGTCCTTCTGGTCCTCCTTGGGCAATTTCTCTTTGAATCGTTCCATGGAGTCCCACAGTGCTCTATCATATCTGCCGAGAAGTGCTGAGGCACTCGAGACTTTCAGTGATGAAGCTGCTGTGCTGCACACTCTGCGTCCCCAAGAATCTTGGGTCTTGCTGTCCTTGTCAGGAGGAACTGAAGAAGAGGGTGCGACTGCGTGATTCTTCCTAGCTGAGGCTACGATAACAGAGTCCGCCGCAGGCTCCCCTTTAACAAAGATTGGATCCGAGTCGGCCGGCCTATACTTTTTCTGGATACGTGCCGGAACCGCTCTGATTGCCGCTGGCGTGAGGAAGACCTCCTTGATTGGGTCCATTATCCCTGGAACCAATGGGAGCAAAGGCCGTGAATATGATTTGTGCCGAAGGGTCTCAAAAATTACAGTAGTGGAAACTTCTGGAACAGCCATTTCTATTTGAAGTTTTTGAGCGCCCCTTTGAAGAACGTCTAGGTATGTGTTGACGTCGTCAAGCGGGGAAGCTCTGGAGTGAGGGCTGTCTGCCAGCGTTGGGGAGTAATCCCTTTTAGAAGATCTTGAAGAGGATGAGGAGGAGGTTGATGGTGTTCTCCTTCTCCTGTGGTGAGATTTTACCTTCCTCACTGGCGATCTTCTCGGTCGGTCTTCCCTTCGAGGAGAACGTGATTCTCTCCGACGCTCCCTTCGTGGAGATCTCGACCTCTCAGTTCGTTTCTCCCTTCTCGGCGTTTGAGATCTGGGACGCTCTCTCCGCGGTGATCGGGAGACCGTGGGGGTATGTGACCTTTCCGCTCTCCTCTCCCGAGAGCGTGATTGGTGCCTGATAGGACTCTGTCTGTCTGCCTCTTCTACCAGTCTCTGAAGAGGTGACCTGTGGAGTGGGCTTACATATCTGTGCAGCCTCTCCGTCGCTCCAGAATCCTTCCACGTGTGCAAAGGAGCATACCATCTTGGCGAGAGTGTTATCTTTCGCTGGGGCAACGGACTTCTACTCCTGGAACTGGACCTCGATGAGCTAGAGGCCCTTGAGGAGGAATGGTGAGAAGCCGATTGGGTCACCAAAATAGTCGAAGGCACTGAAGGGGATTTTCGTCTCACCGGTGTTGGCGGACGTCTTAGAAGTCTTTCCCTTGACGTTGGACGCCTCTGCGGCGTCGACGGAGTGATAATCTTCGACGTCGAACGCCTCGATGACGACCCGTGTTCTCTCGACGTCGACCTGTGATGTCGAGCCGCTGACGGTGTCTTTTCCCTCGACGTCGAACAGCGTCGTCCCGCCTTCGACGGAGGTCTCGACGTCGAACGGCGTTGCCCTGCCGTCGACGGAGGTCTCGACGTCGAACGGCGTTGCCCTGCCGTCGACGGAGGTCTCGACGTCGAACGGCGTTGCCCTGCCGTCGACGGAGGTCTCGACGTCGGCCGACGTTGGTCTGTCGGCGACGGAGATGGCCTTCGACGTCCTGTCGTCGACGAAGCCCTTGATGTCGACCTGGCATGTGGCGACGGCGGAGGATCGGACATCCTCGACGTCGAGCGCCGACACGTCTTCGACGATGATCCCTTCCTCGACGACGATCGTCCGAGGGGGCTCTTGCTCCTCGACGCCGAGCGCCTCCGTGGAGACTTCGGCGGAGGTGTCACACTCTTCGAAGCCTGTCGACGTTGGGACGACGGCGAGTGTATTCTGTCTCTCGACGCCGACCGTCGCCTGGTTGACGGCGGCGGAGTTGACTTACGTCTTGACGTCGATCTTCTCGTCGACGGAGATCTCGTGGCTTCTCTCGACGCCGATCGTCGCCTAGTTGACGACGGCGGAGCTTTCTTCGTCGTCGGTGATTTTCTTTTCGACGACGATTTCCTCGTCGACGCCGGTCCCGACGTCGACGGAGCTTTATCTTTCGATTTTTCCATCAGATGTTGTTTTTTCAGCGCCGAGCCCGGCGCTGAGGTCGATGGACGCTCTGACTTGCCTTTAGAGGGAGTTCTGGGTCTCTTTGAACTCTTCCTCTCTGTAGATCTTCCCCTCATGGATCTTTGGGCCAAACCATAGAGTCTGTTCCTCTCCCTGTCTTTTAAAGTTCTGTCAGACAGGTTTTGACAATGAGAACAGTCCTTTGGATCATGATCTTCTGGCAAGCATAAAATACAGACCTCATGAGAGTCCGTTTTTGCCTTCTTGTGGCCACAAGAAGGGCAATCATCGAATAATGAAGGCATCCTGACAGGAAAAACCTCACAAAAATTCGACTGCTAAGCAGTTATTTACTTGACCCTGATGTAAAAAGTCAAAGTAAATCAAAAAAATGTTCTTTAGAAGCTTTTCTGACTGAAAAAGGCAGACAAACTGTGGAGCTGTGTATCCAGGGTCCTTCCTGAAGGAGCCGGAAAGAACAACTGACCTAACTGTAACCCCTGAGGCATGATGGGAAGCTAGGGGCAGAGGTGCCTTAAAGGCACAGCGTCAGTTTTGGTACATGCAGCCACAGGGTTAGCTTTTCAGTCTTTTTAGACTGGGTATTTGCAATGCAGCCTGGGAGCTGTATATGCTTACAGTGTCTTATAAGAATTTCTGCTGTTTTCTAAGCATTAAAACAGTTTCTAAACAAGCATTTGTGTTGTTTATCATGTTTCTAATGCTAATACACATGTATGGTGGAAATTCTTCACAGCATATTCCAGCTCTACTGTTTTATTTGGCTGCAATTGCTTATTTTTATATATATATATTTATATATATATATGTATATGTATATGTGGGGCACATATAATATATTGTTTCCGGGGTCCCGCGCATGGGCGGGAATATTCTAATGCTTATGACTATTGATGAGGATCCCCTGGAAGAGAACTATGCTTTAACTTAAGGATTGTCGTACTTAGCTGCAAGTGATAAACTTAAGTGTATGATCTCTCAGCATTTCAAAGTACCTGAAAAGTAATCCAAGAATAATCTACAGTAATCTTACCATATTTTCAACTGTTTAAAAGTAATACAAACCACAATTGCATTTCTGTGTATAACCTTGCATTTGTAAGTATTTTTTACTTGCCTGTGCCAAGTCCTGCTTGGTTCTACAAAATAAAATATAAGTATACCTTTTTATACTTACCTAATTGGTCTTTATTCTGTCTCTGAGTGTGTGTCACTAGCCTTGATTGAGCGAATACAAAAACTGCTTAACACACCTTCCTGATAAGCCTAACTGCTCTCCCACACTACCACAAAAAGAGTTGTTAGTACTTGTCTAATTTAGCCTCTGATATACCCCTGGGGACTCCCTGAACTCTGTGCACACCACACCTTACTTTGGTATAGTATATACAAATCGAGCTTCCTACACTCTCCCACTTTCTCCAAGATGTTTCCTCTGACCGGAAAGCATTACCAGGAGTCTCAGGAAAGAGAAAGAGTGGTAAGTATCAGATTCATACTCTCTTTGTGACTTTGCTCTAAACCAACACCTCACCTGTGATAGTGCTTAGTACAGGGACTCATCTATATGACTAGATAGGGGTCTGATATGGCCCTTTTTTTTACTTTTGGAACTTTTCTTAATAGGGCTCCTATGAAGATTTTTATAGTCTCCCTTAAATCAGGATAGACTCCTTTTCCAGAAGGCTGCTAATTTCTGCTCCGTGTAATAAAGCTCCTCATTGCACAAGCGATAGCCTTGTATGAGTGAATAGTGAATTCAAACAACATTCCTTAAACTGAATACTATTGGTGTCACTCAATTTAAACATAAGTACCCATTTCAGTCCTATCAGTCCTATTAGGACCAGGGTAAAATGAGTGCATTTGAGAAAGAAAAACAATAGTAACTAACTTTGCATATGTCCCCCCACCCAATACTGCCTTTCACGCCCTCCCCTGACTCACTCACCTGCAATGCTGCAACTCTCCTGAGTTGTGGTGGGCCAACCAACGTCCTCTGGCGGCGTCCACCACTCTTCGTTCCAGACCACACCGATTTGGTCAAGGCTGGCGGTGTCTTCACCTTTGTCCTGTTCCTTCTCCTGGCATCCTACAGCTGGATTCCTCACTCTGCAGGGCTTCCTCACTGTCCTTTCCCTTTCTGGTTCCCCTGTCTGTGGTATTTTTGTCTTATCCTTTGTTCATTCCTGATTGGTGCAAGACTATTGGGGCTCTGCCCACCTGCTGAAAGATAGAGTAGTCCTTAATCAATGTTAACAGTTCTTCCTGGGTTATGCCTGGTTTAACCCTTAATTTTTCTCTTTCTTCACAGGTATATTGACATGGAGGCAGGGCAGCTGAGTGGATTCTGGAGCATATATCAGGTAAGAAGAGGGTCCCCAGGGCTCCTCCTCACAATCCTTTTAAAATCTTCACTAATAAACATATTATCAAGTGTCTCATCAAAGTCAGTCAGGTATGGAGAAAGAAACTCCTCATAATTGAAGATACATAAAAACACACAGCAAGAGAATGAGTAAGAAAGTTCCAGGTGCTCCTAAGTTGCCCCATTCCCACCTGCCTAAGAAAGAAAAGTACACACAAAATAGCTTTCTGCTTTCATCACCTCAATTTACTCTTTGATCATCTTGAATATATATTATCTCTAAAACCACTAACTAAATGTTTTTTATGTACTGGTATTTCATGTCCTAAATCCTTATTTCCTTTAATCCTAATTGTAGCATCACTGACTATATGCTTTGAAATATTGCCCACAGGAGTCAGTAAACACACCAACAGGCCAGCTAATAATACTAATAGTAAAGTAAATTATGTGTTCCCTAAAATGTTACAGTAAGTCAGCACAGCTCAGCCACAGCTACCACTGGGAGTTAAGTGCAGAAGGGGTATTTGGCCCAGTTGAGCAGGATCCATAGTAGGTGGGATCCAGGACATCGGGAGTAAAAGGCCTCAACAACCACAGTTGGCCCCAGTAGTCCCTATGTGCTCTGTGGCCCTCTGATAGAGGTTTTGACACCATGGAAGATAAAAACAACCCCCAGACTGTGCTCTATACAAAGAGTCAAAAATCTAATCAAGAAACACAAAAGTTAGATATCTTGGCAATATCTCTATTTCTTTTGTTTATTTAAAATACATAAACATGAATTGAAAACAACGATTTAAGTATAATTACATAGATGTCTCACCCTAACAGACTACATAGCATCACAAACTCATACTTTTTACATACCACTCATAACTTGCAAATCATCCTCGTTCATAATATACCCTACTAAAACTCTCATGTAGTCAGCCTTGCAGAACACCAAAACCCAAGGAGAAAAGATATCCCCTCACAATACAGTACTGATGGTCCATATTGGATATTGCCTTAAAACACACATATATCTATAGACCAGATATACATTTGCAGGTCTATTTAAACATCTGTTCAAATTATTTAATACATGCACCTTTGGTATACATCAAATAAAATAATGAAAACCAGAGAGAATATGTTTCCCAATTGTTAATCCAACTTTGATTTTGTGTCTGAATGGCTGAAGTGCAGGTGGCGATGCACGTTTCAATGTGAAGTGGTAAGCCGACCACGGACCTTCTTCAGGGCCTAAAAGATGTTTGATGTTTTTATTCTACATTTAGAGAGAGGAGAAGGGGGCAACTGCTCAGTGGTTTTCTTGTGTCTATAGAATTATTCAAAGGGAGCCTCTGTGCATAGTTGGGTATAGTATTAAAAAGGACTACATATAATTCTGTGTCAGGAGACTTCCTCCTATCCGTCCTTCTACGAAATCTGAAAGATGTCTTAAGTGGCACACTTAATGAAAAAGTTTGAAATAAACAGGTCCAAACTAGAATGGAATAATCCCAGGCAAATATCAAAACTAGTGACTGCAGAAAGCACTCCAATAAATTCTCCATTTGCTCAGCTGATTGCTACAGACACCCTTCTCAATATGGTGTCTGAGATAGATAACTTCCTTCTTATAGTAGTGCATTCTTGTTGGGGAGACTTTGTGCCCATTTTCTGCCAAATGATTCAACAGAGCAATGGTATCAAGATTACAGTCCTCTTTCGTTAAAGATGCCAACAAAAGGTTATCTATGTACTCGACTAGTACTGAATTACATGAAAACTTAAAATATTCTAAACCTTTTTTTTGGACTTGGAAGAAAATGGAAGGGCTCTCTGTATACCCTTATGTGACTCTACACCACAGAAGTACTTTAGTCAAAAATTGAAATGTGAAAAGGAACTGAGAATCCTCCTGCAATGTTGTTGTAAAAATCAATTATCACAAGTCAGTGACTGTGTACCATTCAGCCTCTGTTACCACAAGTAAAATCCAACAGGTACAGGTAGAGGGCACAATTAGTGTTCTTGACTGAGAATAAACATCCAAACTCTCACACTTGGACTGTTACAGAAACCATGTGCGAATGCTGAAGGGTAGGAAGGTCATCCTTATGGAAGAGGAAGCCTCCACACAATATTGTGTCATGCTTCATCATCTGCAACATCTCCTCACCCTGGTAGAACAGTACCTCCAGGGTGGACTATTTGGAAGTTTCTTCTCATGCAAGAACAATAATTGCACTTTCTCCCTGTAGCTACCGCATTTCTTGTGATAATTGTCTTTCTAGGAGGGTGTACAACTGCATAACCCCCTACTCTTTGGTGTGTTGAGTGTACGAACCTGCCTCTTCTGGGATTTAGAACAGTATTACTGCTGGATTCTGTACCACAGAACAGCAGAAAACCACCATTGTATTAATAAAAATAAGTTAAAAAATAAAAATCACATTTCAAGTTCATCAAAAGAATTCTTTAATCTCTGTATTTTTTTAAAGCATCTCTTATTTTTTCCTAAGTCTTTAAACAAAACCCTCACCAATGTTCTCACTATCACCTAAATCCAGTATTTCAAAATCTCATTTTACCCTCAAGGTGGTTCTTTTTCTGGTTCAGTCTATAGTTTTCATTCTCTTTAAAAAATGTTATGACACTTATTCAATTGACATTATTCATCTTCATCAGTTATTCTTCCTCTTCTAATACCGTAGCTGGATACACCCACTCTGGTGAAGCATACTTTTGATTTGGATCACTTCTTCTGGCTGAACTTTTACAAGTTGATGTTTCACTCTGTCTCCCAGCCTAGCTACTTTCTTGTCTCTGGCTCAAAGAGTTTTTGCTTGCAAGTTTTCTATCTAGGAATTTCCACGGCACTTACATCTTCAGTGACAGTTTTTAGTCTCGATTTCTCTCAAAACTTCAGCTCTAACTTAGTCTTGTATTCTGTTCAGTCGTTTTTCTTTTGTCTGCTTTTCCCACAGCAAATATTTTACTTCCAAATGGAGTATTTCCACTCTGATTTTCAGGTGCAACGTGTCAAACATTTCATTCTGAGTCTACTTCTTCTTGCTTCCACTCATGCTTTGCTTTTTTGCATAGTACCAGCTCTTCACACTGATCATTTTGTACCTGGACTTCTGGAGTTTCAAGCTCTTCATCTAGACTGTCTCTCACTTAAGATTGTTCTTTTAGATTTCTCTTTGAATTTTCAGCTTGATCTTCAGTAGTGTCACAAGAAACGTCTCTCTTCCCCTCTGTTTACACGCTGTGAACTGGACTTGGATGGTCATTTAAACTGTCACTTCATTCAACAGTCTCTGCACCTTCATCACCAGCTTCTGCCGCTTCCATTGTTTCAATTGCTCTTACTCTCTTTTGTATGTGCAGCATAGTTCCATTGAGGCCCTTACTCAGACTTGACTGCAGTATTGGTACTTAGGATAATCTGGTACGGGCCATTGCACCTCTCATCCAAACAGCCTATGCTGACATGTTAATGAATAAGAATTAACTCCCCTGCATTCAAGACATGGCACGGCATGTCTCTGTAGTATTCTGTGACTGCATTCACCTGGGAAAGGACAGATTTTACCTCATCAGCCAGATATTTGCAATAACCCAAACTATATAATCAGTTATTGAAACTAATGCAGATTCAACACAATTGGAAGTGCATAAGGCCATTTCACACAAGGCACAGACTTTAGCCAGTTTGTTCTTGAGTTTACCGTTCATTCTGTCTACCATACCAGAGGATTGTGATTGGTAACTACAGTGGAATCTTCGCTCGAGTTTACAAGCTGCACAGATTATCTAAAGTACTTCATTCTTAAAATGAGTGCCATGATCAGTTTCAATAGAGGTTGGGAGGCCGAAACATGGTATTTACTCCCTCAACAACAATTTTGCTACTGTAAGGCTATCTGCTCTCCTTGTGGGAAATGCCTCGACCCATTTAGGTAACAAACAGACTTCTACCAAGTTATATTTAATGCTTTTGCAAAGTGGCATCTCAATAAAGCTTCTTGCAAATCTTGTAAAGTGGACCCTCTGATTTACCAATGTGATTCATGACGGTAACAGTTTTTTTTACTTTAGTTGTCCAAATGGCAAGCTAAGCATTGCTCACATATATCTTCGGCAATATGTCGAAATACTGTATTTTCCCAATACTTCTTAAATAACCTGGTTAAGCTAGCTCTTCCTGCATGAGTTTGATTATGCAAATATTGACCATGTGCCTGACGTGTGGTCACAAGCACGCTGGTGCCCTGCCACAGATTATCTATTCTGTCACCATCTTGCAGGTAGGAGTCGCGTTGGCTATGAAGCCGCACGTAACTCAGGGTGAAGTTGCCTGCTGTTTAAGCCATCCAGCAGGCTCACAGCCTTCTGTATCTGAAACTGACCTCAGCCTTTAGATCCTTAGCTTCAGGCATGTGTCGACATCCTCTGTGAAATTGTCTTGGCCTCGTAGCGGTGTTGATCATTTTGGTGGCTTCAGTGCTGGGAGAAAATCATCGTCGGTCTCCTTATGTATTGGTGAGTGTTAATGACTTATCTCTTTGATGTTTTGGAATTCCTGGGAACTTTATTTTTCATGGAATCTTCTGCTTCAAGATGAACCTGTGTCTGCAAGATAAAAGGACAGTCTATTAGACATACTCATTGAAAATTGTTATACTCAGAGGCAGGCTTAAATATGCAATTTGTGTCAAAGCATGTTTTAGCAATTATCCAACATGATGCAATGCAATATATTTATATATTGAAAGGTTATTTGTATGTTCCATTCTTTTCCCTTCATGTTTCTCACATATTTCTATACATATTGAGCCTAAATACCAGCTGGTATTTCGTATGAGTTTCTTCTAAATATTCTCTGACTACTCACAATGTTGGTATGTGTGAGTATTTTCCAAGAATATATACACGAAGAATGAATATTAATGGAGGATTTGTGATTTACAAATGTCCTTTATCTTCTATAGTGGGTGTAATCAATCCCAGAGGTCTCCACTCTGTCTCCTGAAAGGTTCTTCTAACCAGGACTAGTGAAAGGCAGGAGAAAGAGGAACTCCATGTAGAACATGCAGGTTCAGAGATTTACGGGTAAGAGAGGGAACCTGGCTTAATGGGTGATTAGAATTTTTATCTTATTTAACATTTAATTTATAGGAACTAAATTGGAAGCAACTAAGTTTGTTAAGCATACCTCTAGAAATCCTCCTAAGGCAGGAACTGTGTTTTTTTTCTCATCCATTCCCCTCTCCCCCATTGGACTGGAGAAGCTTTGGCTGGGTAGCTAGGCTCTCCTCATCTGGTAGGGGAGTCAGGACTACACATCGCTCTTCCGCTCACTCCTGCAGCATTTCAGATGAGATCCTGACAGAAGGGCAAGCACAAGTGGAGTTTCTGTCTGAGTGAAATGGAGGCACGTGAGATCCCCCTGGCAGGGTTGGCAAATATGATAGGCAATCTTCATAATGAATTGCAAGTGGATGCATTACATTAGCAAAGTTTGGCAGGGGTGAACATTTTTATGTTCCAGTCAAGTTGATATGAGAAGACAAATCTCTAACCCTGAACATCTTGTTACATTTTGGGGTAGCTGGTAATTTGATTTATATACATTTAGCAGTACAACATGGTCCCCCACTTGTACCTAAGAAAATATCAGTTGAAGTAAAAACGATTAACGGTAGTGCATTGATTTCAGGACCAGTCACCCATTCCACCAGTTACTAATTATTTAAGGAGGTGATAGAGAAACTGTGTGTTTTGATTTGATTAAGGCCCCTCAATTCCAAACAATTCTAAGGAGACTTATTTTTGTTCTAAAGAAAGGAGGAGAATTGCGTCTTTGTATTGATTACAAAGCCCTGAATGCTGTGACGGTTAAGAATAGGTATCCTGGCCATTGATCTCTACTTTACTAGATCAAGTAAAGAACTGCAAAATCTTTATGAAATTGAATTTGAAATGCCCTTACCATCTGGTGCGTGTCCGAGAAGGGAATGGATAGAAGACCACCTCCACACTAAATATGGGTTATATGTATATCTTGTTGTGTCCTTTGATTTGTGCAATGCCTCAGCAGCATTCCAGTTTTTCATTAACAAAGTTTTACAGTAATTCTTGGATACTTGTTCCTTAACTTACATGGATAACATATTGATTTTTTGGATCTCTCCTATGGAACATGAAAAACACGTAAAGTTCATCTTACATAAGCTGTGAGAACATAGCCTGTTTGTTAAATTAGATAAATGTGAATTCCATATTCCTGAATTTTTTTTTCTGGGTTTTGTATTATCATTGAAGGGAAGTAGACCCCCCAAAATGGTTGGCTATAGTACAGTGGAAATCACCTCAGCCGGCAGGGTCAGGGTTGCAGTGAGGAAGCAGCCCACAAGACTCACTGCTAAACACTCGGACGTGCCCTCTATTGAGTGGGCTCCACCCACTCAATAGAGGGCACGGCTGAAGCGGCCGAGAACGGCTTCTGTGTTTGGAACGCCAGAACAGACGCGAGAGGTATGAGATGTGACTGAGCAGTTCAGCAGCAGTTACTGGCAGCATTCTGCAGGAGCTTTACTCCCCATTCGATGCTGGTCGATGCCATGGTGAACGTCAGTGTAGACCAGACAGAGCGGAATGTTAAAGTAATCAGCGCGCTCCAGCGAATGAAGGAGGTTAGCATCAGAGGGACAAGGCCAAGTGCCAACAGATGCCTCTCGTAGGTAAGGAGGTCTTTTGTGTCGAGGAGTCGGCATGGCGGTTTAGGCCCTTCCAGTTGAGGGTCCCTGTCTAGGTTCTTCTCCTATTCCTTTTCTTCCTTCGATTGCTATGTGAAGATCATTGTTTCACCAAGGACATAAATGATATTAACTACACAGAGTGGATTTGCCGCTGGTTCTGATGTGGGTGCTCCAGCTATTTAAATGATAACAGCAAATCAATAGGCTAAAAGGAAAGCAGCATAAGTGTGTATTTTGGGGATAAAAATCCAGAAAATAGAGACAACGCATCAGATAGCACAAGTGTTAACAGCCACCTTTACAATGCCCACACCTCTCTCAAAAACTGGTACTTTGACCATCTGTGTGGTTTCTGTCTCAGTTATAGATAGTATGAATGGTTGCCCTAATTTCCTGCAACACAATAGTAGGGAATCTGGGGAAGTGGATTGTCAATCCGATACAGCTGGGAGCAGTGGCAAGAAAGAACAATT
The DNA here is from genome assembly GCF_964263255.1 of Lissotriton vulgaris. NCBI lineage: Eukaryota > Metazoa > Chordata > Amphibia > Caudata > Salamandridae > Lissotriton > Lissotriton vulgaris. The sequence continues at coordinate 73,696 of NW_028243515.1, forward strand.
GACAAAAGAGACTGGCAGAGTGTATAAGGATTGCCCGCTATTTAAAAAAATAATAATGGGCTTGGAGAGCACGACTGTGCAGACAGAAAACCTGACCTCCGGTCTGGTGTCAACTCTCTCCTCTGCAGCTCTGCATCACCATCGCCTCGCCACAGTTCTGAACCCTCCTCCTGTGGAGGGTTTGCGCCGGCAGCCCGATTACATTCCTGTCTCAGAGGTGCTCCCATCTCTGCCTGCCTGGTGTCCCTTCTTGCCCTCTTTTTATGTAACTTATTTGTAATTCATTTAAATCCTAGTTGCCCTGCTAGGTGTCCTCTCCTGTAGATTTTGTTTTTCATTCTAGCTCGCATTCACCGCTGGTTTCCTGCTGCTGCTGCCCCGCAACCCCTCCCCCCGCACAGCCCCCGCTCCTGCCTCCCCACCTCTCGTCCCGCCCCCCCCCCCTACTTAATGGCGGCCAGTGTGCGGGCACATGCAACTGGCTTGCCAGCCTCCCGACCGTGGCCAGGGACCCTCGATCTACGAATGCTCACCCCTACACTACCGCCACCCTCATCGCACTCAACTTTGGGAGAAACAACCACTGCCAGTGATTGACGCTGAACACCACCCACAGCCAGTTCTCCTGTCTACACTGCAACTATCCTTCACCATCAACAGCCCCCCCAGGACCGCTGAACCCACAATGTATGCCCGCACTATCATAGCCCTGACGTGCATCCTCCTCAGTGATCTGGGAACTGCTCGACACCCTATTGCCAGACGTCGCCTTCTTCATGGAAACTTGGACCAACACCACTTCAGCCCCCGACATCGCCACGCCATACCCGACGGATACAAGATCCAAAGAAAGGACCGACCCCACCGACCAGGAGGAGGACTCTTCATCGCACAAAAGAGCTCCCTCCGACTCTCCACCTCCAGCACAAACAATCCCAACCCCAACACAGAGCATCTCTACTTCCAGATCCAAACCAGCCCTAGAACCACGCTGCACTGGACCCTTGTCTACAGACACCCCGGACCTCTCGCCTCTTTTGCCACCACCATTGCTGACCTCAATGCACCCCATGCCATCGTCTCCACGGACTACCTTCTCATTGGAGACTTGAATTTCCAGCTCGACAACCGCAGCGACCCCAACTCCACCACCCTCCTTGACAACCTCAGACTGAAGCAGCTCATCACCACCCCTGCCCACAGAGCCGAACACACCCTAGACCCCATCTTCGCAGGAAGGACATACATCCATTTCAGCCAGACCACACAGCCCCTCTGCCCAGGCCACCACTGCGTACACTTCGCCTTCAACACCGCCACCGCACCCAAAGCCGCGCTGCGTCACCACGAAGGAACTGGAGCAAGATCTCAGACGAACACCTCCCTCCTCCATGACCCCCCACCGCCATGACCAATGCCAACTCCGCAGACAAAGAACTACACAGCTGGATCGCCGGCTGGGCTGACAAGCTTGCACCCCTCCGACACCCCGTCAAACAACGACCCATGAAGGCCACCTGGTTCACCACTGACCTCCAAGAAGCCAGGCACTCCTGCAGACTCCTCGAGAAACTCTGGCGGAACAGGAAAACTACCGAAGACCAGAACAACTACAGGAACACCATGAATAAATACCACCAGTGCATACGAGCCACCAAGCAGACCTTTATCAAGAACAAAATCCTCACCAATAGAAGCAACACAAAAGAACTCTTCAACGTCATACAGCAGGTCACCAAATCCCCCAGCGAAGCCATGGATGTAACACCTCTGCAACAAGCTCAGCTCCTACTTCCACCTGAAGATCAAGGCCCTCAAAGACAACTTCAACGAATAGACACCGGACACCACGCCCCTCTCCACCACCCACAACCAGCCGACCATCACCACCTGGAAACCTGCCACCAGTGAAGACACCACCATGACCATGAAGAACACCCACTTAGGAGCCCCCACGGACCCCTGCCCTTTGCACATCTACCACAGAGCCACCACCACCATAACAGCTGAGCTAGGCCAGACCATCAATGCCTCCCTCGATTCTGGCATCTTCCCTGATGACTGGAAGAGGGTAGAAGTCAAGCCTCTCCTCAAGAAACCCTCGGCCAATAAGACAGACCTGAAAAACTACCGACCCGTCTCTCTCCTTCCCTTTGCAGCCAAGGTCATCGAGAGATTCAACAACACCCAACTGAGTACCTTCATCGAAGAGAACGCCATCCTGGACCCCTCCCAGTCCAGATTTCGGAGCAACCACAGCACCGAGACCGCCCTCCTTACCGCCACTGATGACATACGCATGGTACTTGGCCACGGCCACACTTCAGCCCACATCCTACTAGACCTCTCCGCAGCCTTCAACACCGTCTCCCATCGCACTCTTGCAGCCAGACTCCACAACGCCGGCATATAAGGAACCGCCCTGGACTGGATCTGCTCCTTTCTCTCCGGCAGAACCCAAAGGATCAGACTCCCTTCCTTCTTCTCCGAACCCACTGAGATCAACTGCAGAGTACCCCAAGGATCCTCGCTTAGCCCCACACTCTTCAACATCTACCTGGCCCCCCTCACCGCCATCGTCAGACAGCATGGACTCAGCATAGTATCTTACGCCGACCACATCCAGCTCATCCTCTCTCTCACGAAGAACCCCAAAGACACCAGACTCAACTTCCAAGAAGGAATGAAAGACGTCGCAGCCTGGATGAGTGACAGCTACCTAAAACTGAACTTGGAGAAGACAGAGGTCCTCGTCCTTGGACCCTCCCCCACTGCGTGGGACCGCTCCTGGTGGCCCCCTGCCCTTGGAAACCCTCCCACCATGACAGACGGCGCCCGGAACCTCGGCATCATTCTAGACTCCTCCCTCACCTTGAACCGACAGATCAACTCCGTCACCTCCACCTGCTTCCACTCACTCTGCATACTCCGCAAGACCTTCAATTGGATCGCCCCTGAATGCAGAAAGACTGTCACCCAAGCACTCATAACCAGCAGATTGGACTAAGGCAACGCCCTCTATGCCGTAATCAACAAAACCCTGCTGCACAAGCTCCAGACCATCCAGAATACCGCAGGCTGACTTGTCTTCGGAACCCCACGACACGAGCACATGACCCAGCATCTAGGAGACCTTCACTAGCTCCCCATCGAGAAAACAGTAACATTCAAGCTACTCACCCATGCCTACAAATCTCTCCACAACATCGCACCCAAATACCTCAACGAAAGAGTCTACTTCCACATACCCAAAAGGAACCTCGGCTCTGCCGACCTTGCCCTGGAAGAGACCCCAGGCATCCGCAGAACCAGAGCAGGTGGAAGAGCCTTTTTCTACGTCACAGCAAAGACCTGGAACGAGATCCCAGTCAGCATCATATGCTCCCCCACCCTGCACACCTTCAGGAAGAACCTCATGACCTGACTCTTTGACTGATCCGGAGCGGCACCCCCACCAAGCGCATTGAGACCCTCACAGGTGAGTGGTGCGCTTTATAATCCCCTGATTGATTGATTGACTGAAGGAAGCAAGAATATCAGTGGCATATACTAACACCAGCTGCAGTAGATTGTTTAGTACCACAGAAAGCTGTTGTAACACCGAACGGTAGAGTATTAGAGAATTCAGGCTTACCTTAACAAAACACTAAGGGGGCCGATTATGATGGCGGTAAATCCGTGACCGCTGGGCCAGCGGTGAGGACCGCCGGCCCGGGGGTCACGGATTTACTGCCATCACCCTTAAAATTCCAACTGCCAAATGAAGATGGCGGTGGGAAGGGGAAAGGTACCTCGGTGGACGGAAAGACCTTGCAGGACCAGGTACAATTGAGGCAATGGAGGCAGTGCCGTGCAGGCACCGCCGTGGGTATTAGGATGCCTGTCTTTTGCGGCGGAGGTTCCTCCGCAAAAAGACAGGTGGAAATTGCCTTTGGGGGCCCGTTGGTGGCCCCCAGGAGGGTGGGGTACCTATGGTACCCCCTACATTTGCATGTATAAGGTGGCAGGCACTGCACGGTGCCTGCCATGTTGTACATGCAAATGTGAAACATGTATTTTTACATTGTGGCGGGTGCTGCCACCATCCATAATGTAAACATACAGGATGCGCCCGCCAGTGTGGCGGGTGCATCCTAATCGTTTTGCTGGACCGCTGCACCTATGGCGGGCGGTCAATTTTGCACCATGATGGCGGGCGGACTTAGTCCACCCGCCATCTTACTCGGCCCCTCTAACTCTGATTCCTGATATTATGGGACAGGGACTGTCCACTAGTGCCGTAATTTCTCAGACTGCAAAGCATGCATGTGTGTCAGGGATTCAGGGCACGCTGCAAAAAAAAAGTGGGTAAATTCTAGTCAACTTTTGGTACATCAGTTTTAGCATTTTTTTAAACTAGCCTAGCCGAAATCCAAGAATGTAAAACTTCACAGGCACAGGAAATTGCCTCCGTTCATCATGTGCTGGGATAAGATTGAAGGAATGGTGCAACAAATTCCTGAGCAAATCAAAGAGATGGAGCAGAGAGTATCGAATTTGGAGGATTGCTCTCTAGGCTGGGACAAAGATATTGATGGTCTTCAGGAAAAAACTACAGGCCTCACAAAACAAAATAGATGAAGTGTAGAACAATGCAAGGAGATCAAATCTGTGGTTTATTGGGATCCCTGAGGAAAATAAACACATTAATAGACAGGCAAATTGGTTAATATATATGGAGGTAATGATAAAAGAACATATTTTGGAGAAAGCTCCTGCAGATCTCACTATAATGAGAGGTCATTGGGTCCTCCCACAGCACTCTGTTAGCGCTAAATATCCACGGATAATTATGGTACATCTTGCAGATTATCGCATAAAAGAAGCTATTTTGGCTAAAGCTATTCAAAAAAATTATTCTTGCTAACCAATGGGTAAAAAGTGGGAGTATTCACGGAAATGAGAGCACTGGCAGCTCGCCGATTTAGGGATTTTCTAGATTTGATTGGTCAGTTAAAAAATGCGGGTGCAACCGTCTATCGCCCAACAAACCAAGTTCAAAATTTTCTTTATAGGGCAATTCCATATTTGTGTTACGCTTGAGGAAGTCTTGGAGATGCTGCTGAAGGCGGTAAAAGAAAATAATAATTAGAAGATACGCGGTGAAATCAGGTTAAAATCTGAAAAGATATAAGATTTGATTTGATTTGCATTGTGTAAAGCATGAACAAATACCCTGAGGCATCTCGGCGCTAAAAATAGAGAACAATCAGACCACATTAGCATGTAGTGAACAGCCAGGTTTTTAGACTCTTACGAAAGCTTAGGAGCAAGGAAGCAGATTTTATTTCCAAGGGAAGTAGGTTCCAGCTCTGTGCAGTACAGAGCATGAAGCGCCTGCTTCCCCAGGAAGAGAGATTGTGACATGGTACCAACAGATTCATGGCTGCACTCTACCTGAGAGTCCTGTCAGGTACATACCTCCTAAGTTTGTCTCCGATGAAAGCGGGGCCTAGCCCCTGAAGGGTCTGTACGTGATTCAGAAAGCTTTAAGCAGAATCCTCTGGTGTACAGGAAGCCAAGAGAGTACGATCTGTGTTATAGATATGCATTAATCACTTTAATAGGCTGAAGCCATTTAGAAATGATGCTTAGCACTAGGCACTTTTGTAAAATAGCACTTTGTGGCACTTTACACAAATCGGTAAATCCATATGTAGCTGACACTCCTAAGAGTGCCACAGGCCCTTAAGAGTCGGTATTTTACCACACAATCCTATTGTGAGGTAAAATACCGAATTCAGGTGTGCATGCACTTCTGTGCATGCACACCTATGCCATGTGACACACAGACAAGCCCTTAGAGCATGTATGTGTGCCACATGTCACACAAGCCTGTATTTGGTGTGCTAGAGGGTGTCAAAGTGACACCCCCTGCACCCTTGCAGGATTCGGTATTTACCGATTCGGTAAATACCAAATCGGTATTTCCCATTGATTCCTATGGGCTTCAAGGCCCACAGGAATCAATGGGCAATACCGATTCGGTATTTACCAAATCGGTAAATACCGAATCTTACAGATTCGGTATTCCTAAATTTGGAATTACCTAAATCTGCCCCCTTCCCATTTACAGACTCTTAAATACCGATTTGGTAAAATTCGGTATTTAAGAGTCTGTAAATGGGAATTACCTACATCTGGCCCTATTATCTGGATCTTTTATTTATCACAGAAACTGGGGTGACCCCTCTTCTGGACCAGACTTCCGTACCATGCCCCCTACAGCTTCTGCGCACGCAGACACAACAGAAGTTTTCAAAAAGGAGGAGGCTTGGTGCTCATCTATCGAGACAAGTACTCAGTCAGGACAGAGACAATTCCCTTTATGGTCTGTGAAGCACTTAACTTTTCGATAATGCTCACTCAATCCCAATCCTTCAACGGAACCCTCTTTTACCGCCCACTGGGTTCTCGGGCGGTATTACTTTTGGCTATGGGCAGTCTACTGGAACTCTTAGCGGAAGAACTCAATTTCACCATCCTAGGAGACTTCAAGTTTCACTTAGAGGCTCACGAAGATAAGGACACTGCATCCCTCACCGCAGAACTAGAGGCAGTAGGCCTCTCACAGTTAGTGACGAGCCCCACACATTCTGCTGGCCACACGCTGGATGGTCTGTTCTCTAACAACCAGCAAATTTCTCTAAGGAACATCCTTCCCCTAACTTGGACAAACCACTGCGCAGTTCTGTTTGACATTCAGACAGGGAGAAACACCCCTCTACATACTAGTTCCTTCCCCCCTAAGTAGTTCAAGGTGTGGAGTAGCATTGACGATCATCTCCTCAAATCACACTTGCTATCCTCCGAGCATAATACCACCAAGATTCTGAATTGGCTTACATTAATTACTTAGAATGGCGCCACAACGCATTCAGTGCTTTGGTACCACTTAAAACTGCTTCCAAAAATAGGAATGCCCCTTTCGCCCCTTGGCTCTCAGAGGCGCTGAGACGCGAGAAACAATGATGCAGGAATCAAGAAAGACGCTGGCGTCGAGATTATGACAATGTGGAAAAAATCTGCTACAAGGAGGCAATGACTAAGTACAAACATCTCATAATCTCAGAGAAAAGCAATTACTACTTTAGACAAATTGACACTGCCCAAGATTCTGCTAAACAGTTGTTCCAGGTAGTGGCCAAGCAATCGGAGCCGGCGACAAATTCCTCCAAAGGCTCCATCCAAACTCTCTGCAACTCATTGACCAGTTACTTTCAAGAAAAGGTTAGCCATATCTACGCCAACTTATCAACCCAAACTAAGGTTGGCAATCAGACTGACGACCACAGTGACTATGTAATCACTCCTAATTTCTCGGCATTTAGCCATTTTTCCATTGTCAAATCTGGATCCCCTAATGACCCTTGCCCTCCATCTATTTTGAAATCGATCCCTGGCTTGATAGGCCCCAACCTAGCAAACATCTGCAACTCGATGTTCCGCACAGGCACTTATCTTACATTTGGAAAAAGGCTGTCATCAAACCTCTGCTAAAGAAGAAGAATCTTTACCCTGCAAAGACCAAAAACTATAGGCCAATTGCATGTCTCCCATTTCCAGAAAAAAAAATTGAAAAAATCATGAACACACAGCTGACCCAGTTCATTGATGATAACAACCTACTGAATGGCACACAATTTGGCCTCAGAAAGGGCCATGGTACAGAGACAGCCCTCATCAAAGCATCTGATGAAATTAGGATGGTACTAGATCACGGTGGTGCCGCAGTCCTCGTGCTGTTGAATTCATCAGCAGACTTTGACACAGTCGATCACGCAACCCTGATCGACCGTGTCTCAGCCATCGCATCAGACATAGGGCCAAAGCCCTCCTGTCCTCTTTCCTATCCATTCTGACTCAGCTAGTCATTCTCGGCGATTTCAACTCCACACCATTTGCGCTCCTGTGTGGTGTGCCACAAGGATCATCACTGAGTCTGACCTTATTTAATAGATATGTGTCAGACCTGGTGAGGGTTATCAGATCCTACGGGATGGGTCTAACATCGTACACCGATGATACGCAACTGGTGCTAGCAGTACACAATGATGGAGTGGCAGTTGCGGCAAGCTTTCAAGAAGGAATGTTGGCCATCAGTGCATGGATGGCTAACAATTGCCTCAAATTAAATTCAGACAAAACTGAGGTGATGATCTTTGGTAATCTCTCCCCTGGCTGGTCCCCCACATGGAGGCCAGCCAAGCTGAGATCACCTCCGTCCCCTGTCACAAAGGTCAGAAACCTGGGTGTTTGACGACAAGCTGTCTTTCACACACCACGCCAACGCAGTTGTCTCCTCATCCTTCTGTGTCCTCAGGATGATACAAAAACTCCTACCACTCTTATCAGCACACTGGTAATGTCGAAAGTTGACTTCTGTAACGGTCTCCTAATCAATGCCCAAGAAAGGTCCCGAGTAAGCTACTACTGGTGCAGAGCGCAGTCGCCAGGATTCTGTCAGGCACCCCCAAGTTTAAGCTGATATCCAAGGTGGTGCGACAGCTCCATTGGCTGCCCATAAGAAGCAGAACCAAATTGAAGGCGTTATGCATCACATACAAGGCATCCCACAACACAGGACCTGAGTTTCTGAAGAAAGCTCTCTGCTCATACACGCCCAGTAGACCCTTGTGCTCATCAGCAGCCCAACTTCTGATTTTATGGCACGACACGCAGGCCATATTATGCAAATCTCCTTTATTACTACAGCCCAGTAGCAACTATGAGAATGAGAATATAGAACATTCATGAACATTCTAGACAACTACATAGTCCCTTCGCGAACAGCCATCTGCCTTCTTTGTTGCTGCTGCTCAGAAAGATAAGTAATACCTTATGAACATTCATAATCTTACTTAATTTATATAGTCTTTTTAACTATTGTAGCCTTATTTGAAGGTTTTATCAGTTTAGACCTTACCTGTTTTAATTGATTATACTCCTTAATCTATTTATACCTATTTTCACAATAATTATACTCTTTAGGCTATGTATGCCTATTTTTACAATAATTTTCATGCTTTTGAAATGCTTATCCCCTTGTTGTGATCAAGAGAGTATCCTTAATTCCTTATCTGTTTTTTCTATGTCTGTGTACACCCTTATTCCCACTGTTTGGGCTTAACTGGTCGAATTCTTCATAGATTAATCATCCCCGGTCTTCACAAACCACCTTCCCTCCGGTCCCATTTGGACCGGATTAACCTTTAGTATATCCGATTAATGCTCGTACTTTATTCACTAGTAACTCATGTTATTTAACTACAAGCCTTTCAAACCCTAGACAAAATGCTTATTTAAATGTAAACACTCACTCGAGGCCGAGGCCGATGCTCTCGCGCTACACACGCACCCTCTTTACGACGATTTCTAGCTTCTACTACTCGCGCTGTGTCCTCGCTTCAGCGCCCCCACCGCCCAGATGCACCAGAGAGTTTAACGCGAGGAGCCGTGTTAAAGGAAAGACATGGGCAGGCGGCCATGCACTTTATTACGTGCGTGGCGGCCATTTTAGAAGATTGGGAAAAGTAGAACAATTATCAAAGAACAGGCATTTTGATGCTTTGGGATATTACGTCCTAATAATACCTGACAGTTTTTTATTCACAAAACGACCGATTACCCAACAAGCGACATCAGTTTCAGGATCAGGTGACAACACCTCATTTAATATATTACAGGAATTTCCTTTTATCAGCAATATTGATTAATTATCAAGAATATTAATTAATTCATTAATAGACTAATTAAGACTTAGCAAAATGTCCGAACCTCAGGTTAATATCGAGGATAAACTAGAAAATTTAATTAATAAAGCCCTTGAGAAGGCATTAGGCTCTCTTGATGAAACCATCAATAAAAAAATAGAAGCCTTCTCTCTTAAATCACCACGCCCTTCCACCAGTACCCAAAAAGAAGGAGCAGTTGAGGCTCCAAAAAAAAGGATGCTAGGAAGTAAGCGAAAGGATTCAAAGAAGGTCAAATCCTCGCACCAAAAAAAGCAAAAACATCAGCTCCTCCATCACGCTTTTTAAGCGGTGAAAAGACTGGTGCCTCGGGCACCATATGTGGGCAAGATTCAGGCCCAGAGCTTCCAATAAATATTGATAGCGAAGGCAGTGATGACAATTCGGAACTAGGGATTGATCTGTCATGCTCTTTGGGTTTCAACACAGATGTGGAAGAGGCACCTAAGGGGACTGGAAGCTCGGAAGAGGCTTCAAGAACCTCACAATCAAATATGGGATTTTTGGACCCGTTTGGAGATCTAATGTTTGATCCGCTATTAATTAAACACCCTTTATTCCCTGAGTGGGCTCCTTCACAACATGTGGCCGACTACATAACCTACTGGTTAAGGAAGGATATCCCACAAGAGGTCAGAGCAAGACTACGTTCAAAATGCCCCAGACCTAACCTCCCCAATAAGATAACGGTGACACCTGAACTGGACTCTAAAGTCGTGGCATTTATAACCAAATCTTCAAGAGACCCCAGAAAGGGCATAGATAAAGGCTTAAGGTCATGCCAAGACCGTCTCCTTGACGTCATTGGACCCCTTACCAAAATCTTTGAATTGGCAGAATCGGCATACTTGGATGACTCTTATGTAGACCCTAAAAGGTTAAGAGAGTGGATCCAGAGGGCCATATGCCTGGTCGGCAATACCAATACCGCTCTCTCCACCGAGAGAAGAAAAGGGGTACTCTTTAAGATAGATCCAAAACTTATCAAACTTGCTAAAAATGATAGGGGACCAGAATCAAATGGCCTTCTCTTTGGGGAAGAGTTTATCAAAGACTTTTCCAAATACGTTGGCGCATTTAATTCGATTAAAAAATCTCAAAAGGACATTAAAGTGTTCCAAGATCGTGTTTTCACCAGGGCCGGGAGAATGCGGGGCCGTTTCCCCGGCTGAGGAAACTCCTCATCAAGACCCTTCATTTCACGTGGCGGAAGGTACAACAGCAACTTCGGATCTCACCAACTCTATCCCCAAAGGCAAAGATCCAGTGCTCGTGGCACATTCAGAGGTGAAAGAAGACAACGGTCCTTCCCTTCAGGTAGGAACCTCGAAAGACCCTTCTGTTACCCCTCCAAAGGTGGGAGGGAGATTACGTTTATTCGCACGGATTTGGGATTTAGTGACCAAAGACCCTTGGATGCTACCAACAGTGAGAGGCTACAGAATAGATTTTATAGATTTACCATCCCAAAAAAGAATTCCACAAGACATTTCCTTTTCAGAAAAAGACAAAACCCTAGTCTCCCAAGAGGTTCAGGACCTATTAAAGAAAGGTGCCATCATCAAAGCTCACTACTTAGGTTACCTCAGCAATATTTTCTTAGTAGAAAAGAAAAACAAGGAACAAAGACCAGTGATAAACCTAAAGGGTCTAAATCAGTGGGTTGTATACCAACACTTCAAAATGGAAGGGACTCACCTTCTGAGAGACATTCTAAGGAAAGGGGACTGGCTAACCAGGCTAGATCTAAAAGATGCCTACCTAACAATTCCAATTTGGGAACCTCACCAAAAATACCTCCAATTTACCTGGCAGGGAAATCTTTATCAGTTCTGCAGCCTTCCCTTCGGTCTGTCATCCTCCCCTTGGTGTTTCACCAAAGTACTCCGACCATAACCACCTGACTCAGAGAAAGGGGCGTGAGGCTAATTATATACCTCGACGACATCCTTATAATGGCCCAATCAAAGAATACGGGGGCACATGCATCATTGTAGGATTTTGCATTTCCTAAATAGCGAAAATTAAGGAATCGCTATTTAGGAAATGCAAAATGCTATGCATCATTTTTTTCGGTATTTCTTTGTGATTCGGTAAAAATCGCATTTTTTACCGAATCCCAAAGAAATACCGAATTCTTAAGTTAATTTTCGCAATTTCCATTGATTCCTATGGGCCAAAAGGCCCATAGGAGTCAATGCAAATTGCGAGTGGCACTTAGAAAATTTCATGGGTGCAGGGGGGGGTCCAAAGGACCCCCCCATGCACCCCTGAAATGTATTTTTCGCATCATGTTGCACACACACATGTCCTAAGGACATGTGTGTCCGTAACATGAATGTTGAAAAAATAACATTTTAAGCATTTTAAACACTTTTTCCAAATTTACCGAGTGGTTCAACCACTCGGTAAATTTGGAACCCTAAGTGCGAATTTTCACTTGTCAAAAGTGATGATGCATTGCTTTTAAGAAGTCGCACATCTGCGACTTCTTAAAAGCACCCGCAATTTTAGAACTCGCAACAATGTTGCAAATTCTAAAATTGCTTCATGCATCCCAAAAAGCACTTTTGCATTCGCAAACGGCCGATTTTAAGGAATCGCACCGTTTGCGAATGGAAAAGTGCTTGATGCATGTGGGCCTAAGTGTCTCTTCACACCGACCTCACAATACAACTCTTAGAGCATCTCGGGTTCGTCATAAACACAAAGAAATCTTGTGTGATTCCGAGTTAACAGACTCAATTTCTGGGTTTCCTGGTAGATACTGTAAAAACAGAATTAAGACTTCCATCAGACAAAGTCAGGAAAGTCAGGAAGGAAATACGAAAATTACTCAGTCTACACCTCTTCCCCTTGAGGCTTTTGGCAAAAATCCAAGGTTTACTCTCCAACAATTCAAGCAATATTTCCGGGACCCTTACATTACTGGGCACTTCAGAGATTAAAAGCCAGATCCCTGAGATTGAATCACTCTTACTCTCATCTGATCTCCCTAGATCTAGACTCGAAGACAGAACTCCTGTGGTGGTTGAAGAATTTGGAAGCATGGAATGGCAGAGCCATTTTCGGGGAGACACCAGATCTAATAATAGAATCCGACGCGAGTTTACAAGTATGGGGAGCGAGATGTGGGAACTTATCTGCAGGAGGCCAATGGACTCCTCAAGAGAAGAGATTGCACATCAATTGTTTGGAGTTATTAGCGGGTTCATTTACAATACGCTGTTTCACTCAGAATTCAGCCAAATGCTGTGTAACACTTCGGATGGACAATGTCTCTGCAGTACGTTACGTCAGCAAACTAGGAGGTCCACATTCAAAAGGTTTATCGGACCTTGCAATAGGTTTCTGGGATTTCTGTTTGAACAAAGGAATTTCTGTAGTGGCAGAACACATTCCTGGGCTGAACAATGGCGTAGCAGATTGGTTCTCGAGGAACTTCAAGGACTCCAGCAATTGGAAACTAGACAGACGAATTTTCTTAATCCTCCAGTCTCATTGGGGTCCCTTTCAGATAGATCTCTTTGCAGATCATTTGAATACTCAACTAACCAAATTCTTCAGCTGGAGACCAGACCCTCAAGCTCTCAGAGTGGACGCTCTTATCCAAGATTGGACCGGTCTAGCCCCTTATGCCTTCCCGCCTTTTGCACTAATTACACGTCTACTCCTTCATGCTCGTCGCTACAAACAAAGCATGGTCGTCATAACACCACTTTGGAGATCCCAAGCTTGGTTTCCCATAATTCTCGAAATGTCTGTAGACTTCCCCATCCTGATCCCTCCCTTCACGGAGATACTGCGGGGTCCATTAGTAGAGATCCATCCCCTGGTAGAGCAAGATCTTCTAGTTCTGACGGCATGGAAGATTTCAGGAAACAATGGCGAATCCCAGGACATTCGTCAAATGCTCTCACTCTCATTTCAGAATCATGGGCCTCCGGTACAAGGAAAGTTTATCGATTGGCATGGAGCAAATGGGTTCGCTGGTGGCTTCAACGACACTATGATCCCATTTCAACTGATTTAGTTCACGTAGTTAATTATCTATCTGATCTGTTCACATCTGGTCTATCTTATAGAACAGTTAACGTTTATTGATCCGCAATTTCTGCTGGCCACTCTTATTAACGGAATCTTTGTTGGTCAAACCTTACCAACTAAAAAGATTGAGGAGCATGAGAGTCATCAATCCTCCTTCTGCCAAATACTCCGCTTTATGGGATGTCACCCTTGTTCTTAGAACTCTGTCCTCTTGGGGTGATAATTTCTCTCTTTCACTTAAACGCATCTTGTACAAAGTATTCAAAAGAAGCAACGGTGAGGGTACCACACATTGTAGCACAGAAATAACCCAAATTCCCAGATAGAAATAACTCAATTGTCTATTCCGGTTTGATGTCCGCTCAAAACCCCAAATGGATCCACCATCCTAAGATCCAACATGTCCAATACAATTCAAATGATTCGAGGGAGCGGTCCTCACTTCTTGAAAATATCACAGGGCCAAAGATTGTTGATTCCCAAGTTTTTATTCACGTATCAGTCACCAAATGACGACAGCTTCCATAATAAATTTCAACATCTCAAATGAATTCAAATTAATCAAAACATCAGACAACCGACGCGTATCGTCCAATGAAGGACATCATCAGGGCTGTTGGAATATAAATCAAACAAAGAAATTGCATTATACACTTAAAATTCCAATAAACAAAATTACAATATTTCCATAACAGTACGCATTCATTTATACTGTATACCTCACCCCTGCCTACTTAACAGTCTGAAATATTGCGAATAATGCTTTGAAATAAGCTCCATGAATGTGTTTCCCAAACTCACAGAGTTAACAAATGCTATAGTGCGCCCCAAAAATTCAGAAACGCCTACCTTTCAATAGTTATTCGACAGATAAATCTCTCTTTTCCCAGTCTACAATAGATATTGACCACAATTCGATATCTGTAATAAAAACATCCCATTGATATATATGGTACATGTCACATTTCCTTGTATTTTTCAAAGGAGTCCACTAATGCTGAGCATTACTCTCATGTCCATCAATTTCTGGTTACTCTGAGGGAGAGAAAAGCAGGTTCCTAACATGAGTCAAAATTAAATCTCACCTCTTTAATAAATAAGATCCAAGTTAGGACCTCAACTTTCCTTTGTTTCTTCCACGTCTTCTACATAATTCTCTGTAAAATACAATATACCGTCTAACCATTCACTATCCATACATATTCCCCATTGTCATGTACCATAGTACCTTCCCCTGTTCACCACAAATGTCTGCTTACCACTAGTGATATTGAAGCCACAAGCATGTCCTTAAGATTTTGATACAAGGTTATATAGAAAGCCGACTGCGGGTAACACTATCCTGCACGCGGCTAGTCAACATCCCCATCACTTGATACAGAGCATCCCCTTTAGGGAGATGCTTCGTATCAAAAGAATCTGTAGTGATGAAAGAGAATGTGCAAGAGCAATGGAGGAAAGTAAATTGCGCTTCCTGGCACGCGGATACTCTGCGAAAACAATCTCCAGGGACATTGAGTGCACTAACAACATGCCGAGAGCACAGATTTTGGCACCTAAGCAAAAGTCTGATGCTATTCCTTCTGAAATAGAATGCTCCAGGGTAGTGGTAACATATAACCAACAGCACAAGGAGATCCGGCGGATCTTCAGCCGTAATTGGAACCTGGTGACAGGGGACCCTGTCATCGGTGGTTCAGTAAGTAAAAGGCCTGAATTTTCCTTTAGAAAATCTACCTCCATGTCAGACAGGCTGGTTAAGAACCATTTGGAACCCCCTATATCAAAAACCTTTATGAATTTTATGAATTTGAGAAAAGGTTTTTTGAAGTGTTCCATTTGCAAGGCCTGCAAGAATGGGTGTAACAAAACACGATATAATACTCCATTCAAAGATGATCCTGTGCTCATAACCAAACAGCTGTCCTGCAAGACAGAATTTGCTGTGTATGTGCTGCAGTGCCCCTGTGATCTCAGGTATGTAGGGAGTACCCAGCTTCCGGTTCACAGGAGAATACTGCAGCACATAAAAGCAATCTCCAATAATGAGCAATCCTATCCGGTGGCACGCCACTTTCAGGCTGTTCATGAGAGTGATCCTAAACATCTCACTTATTATGTCATTGATTGCGTTCTACCCCTCAAAAGAGGTGGGAATAGGGATGGACTACTGAGAGTCCTTGAGACTCGATACATTTTGGAATTAAATAGCCGTACTCCTGGAGGTCTTAACGCCAGTGAGGATTTGTACACCTGTTTATGATTCTAGATTCCTTATCACTTGTTGATTCGTCCTATTATGAATGCATGACATATTCCATAGCAATTGTGTGCCACCGAATGTTAAACCAATAAGGGATTCTCATAGAAATCTTTGGCATTTCAAGTTAGAGCTGTGTATTAACATCAGTCAGCAAACTGAATTTCAAAGGGAGGGGCTCCTCCCTTTTTAAAATTTTGTTATAATTTACTTGCACCTAGCACTTTTATTATTCTGATTTGCGCTTTGCAAAGATGGCTGCTCTTTGCCGCATTATGGGAATTAACTGCTAAAATTGTGTATGTCTACAATAGAATTTGTTTACATGAAGCACTTGACACTTTAGTGGAAATTCCCACTTGGGATACATTTTCAAAATGTTTTTTAAGGGTCTTGAGACATAGTCTTTGAAGAAATGAAATTAACACCATGTTTTTATGATTTATATATTTATATGTATATATTCATGAATTTATATGTATATATTTATTTATTTGCGTAATATTGCACAGATGTATATACTTCATTTATTCACCCACTTGAGTTGTATTCAAGACCAGGAAGGACTATGTATTATTTGTTTAGTCCCCTGTTTGTTTCTTTGAACCCTTTGAAACATTATGTGTTTGAATTGGTGGTTAACTTTAGTCCACCTTTTGTGTCACTGAAGCTGTGAATAAATTCCCATGTGGCTTTGCGATCACATCATGTGATCAAGACAGTGGATACTGTCGAAACGCGTAATGGCGGGCATGCTGAGCAAAATTGAGCTTAAATAAATACGCACTTTGTTTGGCACCATTCTTGGGTTCCTCTCTTCGTCTTTTCGAGACTGCGTGCTATCTGGCAGTGTTGGAGCTTTTGGGACGAGTTATTCTTATATATATATATATATATATATGTTTTTCGGACCTTAAAGTGAACATAGAGATAAAGTATTTGGATAATCGCTTAAGGGAATTTTGGATAGTCAAGTGGTGAGCAGACATTTGTGGTGAACAGGGGAAGGTACTATGTAGTGGGAATATTATTCTCTAATACTGTAGATTGGGACATTAAGGAAGTAATCTGGGAAAAGAAATGTAGATGTATATGGATTAAGGTGAAGGTCGCAGAAGTAGTTCTCACCATTTTGAATTTTATTGGCACCATTTTATTGATACTGATGCATTGAAACTAGTTTATGATCTACTAATAGCCTCGGAAGGATCGTTAGCTATGGGGGGTGATTTTAATTATATACAAGATCTTGGGTTGGACAAGGCGAACAAAACTAAGTGGCAATTAAAACCGAAAACCACAAAACTGATAAAGGTAATAAAGGAGGATTGCACCTTAATAGATCCTTGGCGAGTTGAGCATCCGGATCTTTCCCAGTTTACGTGTTACTCTTCAAGATTTAAGACCGCTTCACATTTAGATTTCTTTCTGGTGGACAAGGTAATAGAAAGAGGAGGGCTCAGATCTTGGCTAATTCTTTCTCAGATCACTCCACAGTTTCTCTGGCAATATAGATAGGAGTACCTCAGAAAAGCAAATCGGGATGGCAGTTTGATCAATCTCTGTTTGCTGATCAAACGTGGGTCAAAGGAGTGCAACATTTAATTCAGGATTTTTTTGTAATTAATGAAAATACTGCTCCAATGTTTATGGTATGGGAAGCGATTAAGGCTGCTTCCGAGGTCAGGTAATTTCCTATAAAGCGAGGATACATAAGAAGCGTATACAAACGATTGAGACGTTACAAAATACAGTAAAGAGGGCCAGGCAACAACTGTATTTAGGGTCGAACGGATATCATTCTGATATGGCACTATGAAGAGTGGATGAGGACTAAGGAACAATTAAGACACTTTTTATATCAGAGGATATTGCTGGGAGTAAGGCTTATCAACAAAACCTGTATGAAGAGAGTCAACATATATACGTAAATATTTGGCATGTTATGTTATGTTAAGAGATTTGTAGAGCACATGGCTGTCCTTACAAAGGGACATCCCAGTGCTAATTGCCAGAAAAGAGGATGGGTGAGGAAGCTACTGATCATTGAAAAAGCCAGGTCTTTACCGTCCTTCTAAAGGACAGAAGGTTGGGAATTCTACTGATGGAAAGAGGTAGAGAATTCCAGAGAGTCGGTGCAAGCACCTTGAATGGACGCCCTCTTGCTCTGCAACTCAGAAAAGCAGGTAAATAATTACCCAAGCAAAGGACCCAATCCCAGGAGTTACTGAGGAGAAGGAGAGTGTAACGGAAATATTAATCATTTTAAGAGAATCTACACAGAAGTGAAGGTAATAGATAAGAAAGAGCTGGAAAGTTATTTTGGGTCCTTTGAGCTACCACAGAATTCTAGCAATCATAGCAATGCCTCTAATTACCAAATATAATCCAGGAAGTGGCTGACGCTCTTAAACATATGGCTAGCCCTAAGGCTAGCGGAAATTATTGTATTCCTACAGAGATGTGTAAGGTTTTCCATGCTGAGCTCCTCCCGTTTAAATTTGTTTTTTAAATCAAATTGAGAGTGGGATTCCCATCTCCAAGAGATGTAAAGAGTCAATATTGATCAGCTTTCGTAAGAAGAACATGGATTGATGGAATCCCAAATCTTATCATCCTATAAGGTTAATAAACACAGATTACAAATTATTTATGAACATTTGGCCGACCAGGACTGCTCCATGTGCACAACAGGTGATCCATGTTGACCAAAATGGCGTTTTGCCAGAAAGATCAATGGCTGCTGTTAGAAATGGGTTTTCTGGCTGGCTAGGCTATGAACCTAAGCCAGGCAGAATCCACCACTCTAGTCAGGATGAAGGGATTACATGTCTAAAATAACTCTTGCTCACTCCCTTGGTAGCTTGGCACGAGCAATCAGGCTTATCTCAGGAGCAGTGTGTTAAGAATTTGCACACGACCAGAAGTAATTCAGGGAACACACTTAAAAAGGACACCACACCGGTTTCTAGAAAAATACTCAATATTCATCTGTGTAGAACCAGACCAAAATTATAAAAATCCAACAGACAGTAATCCACAATATCGATAAAGCAAAAATAGACTTATATACAGTTCCTTGAAGTCAATACCTCCATCCGGGGCTATCACAATGTTGTGAGCAAACAAATCCAACAGTTCTGGCAGACCGCTGTGTCGCGGGCCAACTAAGGTGTCGGGAGACCCTTAAAACAATACCTCTGGAGATGCAGGGAGTCAGACCATGAGGTGAACTCCGGAGGAGCGGCGTCGGTTCCAGCAGTCTATTCAGGAGTCGTCAGGCACATGAAATCACACATGTTGTAGGTCGAACTCCGTGAGTTTGAAGTCAGGAGTACCGGCAGGCGTCGAGGCAGCAGTGTGAAGCGGAAGGTGCGATGTGCGGTGCCCTCAGGTCATGGTGCAGGCAGCGGCTCGCTGACAGTGGTCCAGCAGCGCCGGTAAGACCAGGACTGTGGTGCAAAGTGGGGAGGTGCTTGTTGTGGTGCTGACAGGTCACGGTGCAAGCAGTGGAGGCGTCGTTGCTGAAGCAATGTCATCGGCAGACCCAAGGCTGCGGTGTGAGATGGGGCAATGCAGTGTACAGGACGCCCAGGTCGAGGTGCAGGCAACGGCGTCGGTTGACAATCTGGAGTTCATGGTGCTGGTATAAACAACAACAAAGGTGCACCACTAGATATAGCAAAACAATATATTTTGTACAATGAAATTATGTGATGGCGAAATACCACCGGAGGACGCATCGCGGTCGAGGCGGGGTTTCGCTTGAGAGATTGTCACAGGACGTTTTT
Organism: Lissotriton vulgaris; assembly: GCF_964263255.1. Classification (NCBI taxonomy): domain Eukaryota; kingdom Metazoa; phylum Chordata; class Amphibia; order Caudata; family Salamandridae; genus Lissotriton; species Lissotriton vulgaris. The sequence goes on from NW_028243515.1 coordinate 93,585, forward strand.
ATCAAGACCGACCTGCTGCCTTTCCTATCTCTCTACTCCTGCCCAGATTGTTTTATGGCTTTGGAGATATAGTGGATCACATATTCAGAGAGAGATATACATACACCTGGTATTGTTTTTCCTTCAACCGTCCTGCAGTGACTAATTACATTTTGGAGTCACGGAGGATCTTAGCTCTTGAAATAGATCGCTCTGGTTTATTGTAACCCATCTCTTACTTCGTGGCAAGTTCCTTTCTTGTGGTATTTTGCCATCTCATAATTTCAATTCCAATCTTGGAAATCACTTGGATCATATTTGGATTACACTTATAAATATATATACCTTCCTCGTGCAAGTATCTGGTGCAACAAGACTTTCTGAACATATGATTAAAACTACCCATGAAGTCATTTTGTCTAATATAAGCCCTGAAGAAGTCCCCTGTGGGACGAAACGCGTCGGCTGTGTGGTGCTTTACTTTGAAATAAAGAACTTTGAAGCTCAAGAAAATACCATTGTTCGCGGTTCATTGTACAAAATATATTGTTTTGCTATATCTAGTGGTGCACCTTTGTTGTTGTTTATACTAAATTTAATTCCTTAGGGAATAGGCACTGTGGCGGTGTGTGCCATTCAGTGTGCACACAAACCCCAATTGAAATCTTAGGGGAAGACGGATACGCGGGGCAATAGCTAGTTAGGTGCTGTCAGAAAGAAGGGTCCATCGTTAGGTTTCGGTTATTCTATTTCCATGGTGCTGGCATCGGTGAGCCAAGGCTGAGATGTGGGAAGGAAGGGTGCATTGTGTAACGTATGAGCGGTGCCCCAAAACCACGTTGCAGGCAGCGATGTTGATGTCAGCTTGGAGCGTCATTATCGGTGAGACCAGGGCTGCAGTGCAAAGTGGGATGGTGCTCCGTGTTCTCCACAAGCAGTGTCCACAGGTCACCGCTCAGGCAGCGGTATCAGTGATAGGGTTGCAGCGTCATTGAAAGCGGAGGTGTGCAGCGTGGGGCTATGGAGTGCAGTGCCCACAGGTCACGGTGCAAGCAGGAGCTTGGTGGTGGCGAATGCAGTGCCCTCTGCTGTGCCTTAAGGTCATCGAGCTGGCAGCGGTGTCATTGATGGAGTCAGGTTACCTTTTTTCTCTATGGCAGCTGAAACATCCAGTTCCAGAGGCCGTTACCAAGAAGAAGTTGAAGTCTTTCATTTCAATGAGACTTCCAACAGGAGTCAAGCTCTACATCAAGCTCTTGGAGATACTTAGAAAGTAGAAAGAACAGTCCAGTCCTTTCCCTGTCCAAGACAGAAGCATCATCTGCAGGCCAACCCAGAAAAACACACAGCAAAGTGGTAGTCTCTCCTCACAGCTCTTCCTGCTCTTCATCCTGGCAGGTTCCTTAGTCCAGAAGTAATCTAAAGTTCTGGGTTCAGGGCCTTCATATTTATTCCACATTTTCCTTTGAAGTTGACCCAAATAAAGCTCCAGTGGCATACATAATCCAGTTCTGTGTGGCTTAGGCCTGGCTCACTCCAGGGGGCAGAGACAGACCCAATCCCTTCAGGGGCAAGCAACAACTACTCCCACTACTCTAAATGCATCCATGTTTATTCAACCTGGCTCAGAGTCACTCCGAAAAGGCAGGACACACCTCAACCCCCCCCCCCGGCGTCTGTCTAGTGTAAATGCACAAACCAACCCCTGTCAGTCAGCAGACAGCGAATACATAACAGGCAGTGAGGCACATAGATGGTTAGACAAGAAAATACCCACTTTCTAATAGCGGTATTTTCAAACACACAATATCAAAATCATCTTTACTAAAAGATGTATTTTTAACTCTTGAGTTCAGGAAGCCTAAACTCCATTTCTTCATTTTGTCCTAATGGAAAGTTATGCGTGTAAGATGTAACAAAGTAATTCCCATGTCAGCCTACAGGACAGATAGCCTTGCAATAGTAAAAAACAAATTGCCCAGTATTTCATTATCAGGACATGTAACACGCACCAGTACGGTGCAGAGACAAAATATCGAGTTACACAAATATCAAGTCTTCAATATCGTGGGTCAGAAATATCGACAGCAAGAATATTGTGGTCAAGAATATCGACTTAAGGTAAGTAATTTCGATTTTAAAAATATCAAGGTTTTTTAACATCGTTTGCAAAAATATAGTTGTTAAAAATATCATTTTTTAATTATTGTTATATATTTTAGTATATATCTATTATGTATGCGATGTATTTCTTTTGTATAAGAATTGTTTGTATTTTTAATACATGTGTTAAATGTTTAGTGGTTATTATTTTTTGGTTGAATTTTGCGATTTTAGTTCCGTAGCGGGTTGTGGGTTAACCCCTTCCATGCTCATGACGAGCTCAGCTCAGAAATAGGGTGGGAAGTAATTTAATGATATTACATTTATGATTTTTTTTTATTTGAATTTTGTGCTTTTAGTTCTGTTGCAGGTTGTGCGTTTATAGGGGAATAGAGTGGGAAGTAATTTAATTATATTACATTTATTGATTAATTTTTATTTTTTAATATTTGTTTAATTGAGATGTTATTATGTTAAATGTGTAAAGTAATGTATTATTCATTCATTAATAATTGGTTGTTACTTAATTTCAATTATTTAATTGGTAATTAATTATGGGAATTTTGTAATTAGTGTTAGGTGTGTGTTGTGCTTATAGGTGTAAAGAGTGGGAAGTAATTTATTTTTAATATATGAATTAATAATTGGTTGTTAATTAATTAATTGGTAATTCATTATGGTAAAGGTGCAATAAATTTTAGTTGTGTGTTGTGGTGTTTATAGGAGTAAAGGGTGGGAAGTAATTTGTGTTTAATTAATTAATATTTTGTTGTTAATGTTAATTATTTGATATTTATTTTGGGTAATTGTTTATTTTTTGTGTGTTTTTACTTTTAAAAGGGTAGAGGCCAAGTATTAAATACATTTTAATTATTTAATTATTAGTTGTTAATAGTAATTGTTTTAAATTTTGAAATAAGTTTTAATTGTGTTTTATTATTTTATAGTTTATTTTAGGTGTGTGTTGAGGATATGATAGTGTTGAAGTGTATATAGTCAATTAATGTTTAGTAGTTTTTTACTAATAATATTTTTTAATTATGTTAATTATGTAAATAAATGTAATTACAAATGTTGAAGTGTTTCGGTATTGGTGTGGTGTTACAGGGAAGGAAATAAAATAAAGATATTTATGTTTTAATTAATTGTTTTGTTTGTAAGTATTTTCTAGTTTAAAAGAATGATTTTTTGTAAATGTATTTATTATGATATTATATATAGTAGTTGTAGGTTTTTGTTATATGTAATTAATATTATACTGTGTGTTCTTTTTATTATTATTATATTTGTTTTTAATATTGTTTATTAATTTGTATGATTTAATTTTTTTTCATTTTTTATGTGTTTGAGTGTGAATAGTATTTTTTTTTTCCTCCGGTATCAAACACTTTCCTTATTGTTGCATTCAGTGGAGTGGGAAGAGTAATTTTTACCCCTCCTCTATCCAACATTTTTCTACTGTTGCACTCTTTGGAGTGGGAATAGTAATTTTTGCCCATCTATTCAATACTTTCACTACTGTTGCTCTCACTGGAGTTAGAATATTACATTTTACCCCAGCGCTATTCAACACTTTCCCTACTGTTGCACTCACTGGAGTGGGAATTGTAATGTTTACCCCTCCGCTTTCTAACACTTTCCCTACTGTTGCACTCACCGGAGTGGAAATAGTTATTTGTCCCCCTCCGCTATCCAAATGTTACGATCTGACCTTCCTTACGTACCTTTTGTCTTTGCGTGTGGCTTCTCCTTGGATTATGGGGAACCGCGTTCCGCCTTTTCTCTTTTGCTGCATTGTCCTGGGTGTTTCTTTCTGCTTCTTTCTTTCGTGTGCACCACATTTTCCTTTCTCTTCCTGCCGCAGCCGCAGTAGGTCCTATGGGTGGCAGCTAGAGGTATTTTAGGGCCGCCTCCCTGCTCTTCTGTACTTGGGTTCACTTCCGGTTTCTGCCCCGGAAGAATTTTGGCCGTCAGCGTTTTGCCGACGCTTTGATGTTACGGAACTTACCTTGTTTCTGGATCCTAGAAGACTGAATTTATGTATCAGCATTTTGGATTTGCTGTTTAGTTCTTTGCTGAATTCCTCTCCCCTTATTGTTGACTCTGGACCTTGCAGCTCTTTATCAGGCTTTTTGAGATGCCCGATACTTTTGTTTTATGCTTTGTCCAGTGCACTGTTAGCCTCCCTTAAGATCATCGTGGCAGCATTTCCCAATATCAGGTGCAGGATTTTTGCATTGTTTACTTTTTCCGCATTTACCCCCTTGGCCTTTTTCTTTTTTGAAGAAGGTGTTTGCTATTTCTTGAAGACGGGCTGGGTGTTTCCTCACTCTCCTCTCTGGATTCATAATCGGCATAAATACCCATTGGATGAGGGGGCGTGGCATGAATGCCGATGTAGACAGAAGCGGACCTCGGAGCTCCTCTCCGGCCGCCCTCCGTTTCCAGTGATCCTGTTTATTTATCTGGGGCTCGACACCGCATTTGGTCAGGAACAGCCGGAGACCGCTTGGGAGTGAGATCGGGGCAGTAGTGAGAACGGCATGGATGAAAAGTGCTTTTCTCTTGCAGCAGCCCGTCTGATCGAGACCTCAAAATGGCAGCCCTGCATGGACAAGCGGACGCCTGGTGAGGGGGGCAGCCCCGGGGGCGTCTCTAATGGAAATTGAAGCAGCTTGAAGGCAGGCAGGAATTTCCTGAGACCCAGGTTAGATGTGGCACCAAGGGGCGGCAAGAGGGGTCGTATCTCCCCTGATGGACTGGCCGTGGCCACCTGATCCCAAAATGACGGTGAGCGGGACACCGCTTGCATCGTGGTGAGACCTCCCGCATTTCGGATTGTCCTCCGCCATAAAGCGCGCCCTGGGCTCAATTGGAGAGCTAATTAGTCCGAACTGCCAAGCGAATGGCAGCCTAAGTAACAGAGACTGAGGAATGGAATGCAGGCCCAGTGGACAGGGCAGAGGCTGACCGTGAGCGCATGGGTTCTGAGCTGTGATAGGAGCAGAGATTACACGAGGCGTCTGCGCCCTGAGGGACAGTGGGACCAGCATAGCGCTGGTGGTTCATCCTGCAACTGCTGGGCCTTTGGCGGACTTGTGGTGGGGTAGGACAGGTGGTGAGCTGGGCTAACACCTAGCAGGCTACATATCAGTGGCGCTGCCTAGAGACTTCACAATTGGTATCCGGCAGCCCCTCAGCACGAGTCTTCTCTGAGGGGTGTTGACACACGGCTGACTGGGGTGGCTGGACAACGAGCACTGTCTTGCACAGCCCTACTGAATGCGCCTGCGGTGGGGGTCAGCACAGACCCGGAGAGCTACTGCAGAAGAGAAGATCTTGCCCTAGGTGCCCTGCATTGATGGCGGGGGGCACAGTGCAAACCTGTGAAGGACAGAGGGACCTGGTTGAGGTGGACTGGCGACAGACAGAGCACAAGGTCGGAGTGGCATCTGAGGCTGCGGTTTCCGGAGAGATACCAGGGGACTGTGGTGCCTTGCTGGAGAGGAGTAGGACCTTGGACTTTCCGCGCGCCACGGGTTACAGCCACGTTCGGTCATCACCATGGGCAGGGTGTCGAAGTAAAAGGGATTGAGGTGCTACTCTTGGATGAGTCGGAGCAGCATACGGAGGACAAGGATGGCGACATTGGATGATGGAGACCGGGACGGACTGGGGACCCTACACTGGGAGAAATTATGCAGGCCATCGTGGCCTCGCGGGAGGCACTAGAGAAGAGGGTGGAAGCCATTGGCTTGGATCTCACCCTACTGAAGGACGACCACCGGAAGCTAAAAGTGAGAGTGGCGACCCACGAAACCAATATGAAAGACATCCCGGATACCGTGGCTGCCCTGCGCCAATCTTTGAATGATGTAACGCATAAAGTCAAAGTGCTGGAAGTAAGAGCGGAGGACAGTGAAGGGCGCTCGCGGTGCAACAATCTCCGCATGGTGGGAGTCCCGGAACGGGAGGAAGGGGCGTATGTGGTCCGGTTGTTGGAAAATTGGCTGAGAACAGAGGTAGCACCAGAGGGTCTATCCCCATTTTATGCACTGGAGCGGGCACACAGGGTCCCGGCTCGCCTGCCTAAACCTAGAACTCCACGTCGACCACTGGTGGCGAGACTGCTACATCATCGCGACAGGGACTTTATCCTGCAGAGGGCTCGAGAGCAACAGAACTTGCAGATAGGGAACAGCAAGGTGTTGATATTCCTGGAATACACCAGGGAGGTCCAGCGTCAACGGTCATCCTTCCTGGCTGTTAAACTAAAGCTGCGTCAGCTCCACCTTCCCTACACCATGCTATTTCCGGCTCGCCTGCGGGTGACTGCTAATTTCTTTCTTACACCGCAGGCAGCATGGGACTGGCTGGAGGGTCGCGGTGGCGTGGCTGCGCGCCCCCCTCGGGCAGCCTCGCCACGAGAACGACAGGCGAGCACACCGCCGACACGGAGGCCTACCTCTCCAGTGGATCAACGCCAGGAGCAAGACAGTGCAGTTTGGGCCGTGGCGGCCATCAGCCGGGACGTGGTTAGTCCGGCTAGCAATGACACGGACATTGATAAGAGCGGAACAAAGAGCCCATGATCAGGTAGCGCCCAAGGACTCTCGGAAATGGAAATGCCAGACGTCACTCCGCAGACAGCAGATGGGATGTTTGGGTGATAGGGCTGCAGAGGGTATGCTGGACAACTGGTACGATGTCTGTTGCACTTGCTCGGTTCAGGGGCCAGTTTGATGTGGGGCAGCATGGGGGGAGATGACCCTCCAAGAATGCCGGGGACCCGACTGGTTGTATATGTTCCTATGGAGGGGGGAGTCGGGGTGGGTTCTGGGGGCATTGGGCGTGAGTCACACGTTAGCTTCTAGTTACGGTTATTTGTATGAGCATCTTGGTTAGGATGGGAACCTGTTCTTGTGTGCCTGTCCTGGGCGTGGGAGTTGGGTAAAGTTTGAAGGTTGGGTGGGATGGGGGAGGGTCAGACATGTCGCTAGGGGGATTTTAGAAGAGAGCGTGCACGAGTTGGATCCATGGGCACCTCCATAGGACTTAAAGCTATGTCTTGGAATGTAAGGGGGATGCACACTATGTGTCGACGACACAAAATACATTCCTACCTAGTACGACGAGGAGTGCAAATCGCACTGCTACAAGAAATTCACTTGACGAAGGCGGAGGGGATGGCACTATAGCGTCGTTGGAGGGGCAGGTGTTCCACACTACCTACTCGGCCTATGCCAGGGGGACCTTAATTTGGGTGCGGGCAGGGGTACCATTACAATGTGTTAGGCAGGTGATCGATACTGAGGGCAGATTTACGGTGGTCACGGGGCAACTTGATGGGTGGGACATCACACTAGGAAGCATATATGCCCCCAATGTTGAACAGTCTACCTTTTTTGAACAGTTATCACAGAAATTGGCGGGGGAGTTCACGGGTCCTGTTCTTCTGGGGGGGACATTAATTGCGTGACTGTCCCTTGTCTTGATAAAGACCCGCCGCGACCACCAACTGGGACGCATCAGGCTCGAAAAGTCGACGCTTACTACTGGTCCAGATACTCCAGGAGCTTGTACATTTACCCCCTATCTCCTTGGAGTTCAAGTTCAAGTTTAAAATTTGTATAGCGCACTACTCACCCAGAGGGTCTCAAGGCGCTTGAGGGAGGGAAGGGGGGTACATTACTTATCGAATATCCAGGTTTTAAGTTGTTTTCTGAAGGAGAGGTGGTTCTGTGTAAGGCGGAGGTGGGTGGGGAGAGAATTCCAGGTCTTGGTCGCTAGGTAGGAGAAGGATCTTCCTCCCATGGTTGATCTTTGGATGCGTGGAATTGTGGCGAGGGCTTGCTTGGATGATCGTAGTTGGCGAGTGGGGGTGTAAAAGGACAGGCGCGTGTTGAGGTGTTCGGGTCCTAGGTCGTAGAGGGCTTTGTGTGCGTGGGTGAGGAGACGGAACGTTATGCTCTTGTTGACGGGGAGCCAGTGGAGGTCTTACAGGTGTCCGGAGATGTGAGCTTGGCGGGGGATGTCTAGGATGAGTCTGGCCGAGGCGTTTTGGATGCGTTGGAGTTTTTTCTGTAGTTTGGCTGTGGTTCCGGCATAAAGGGTGTTTCCGTAGTCTAGTCGGCTTGTGACCAGTGCATGGGTGACCGTCTTTCTTGTTTCGGTGGGGATCCAGCGGAAGATTTTTTTGAGCATACGTAGGATGTTAAAGCATGATGATGTGACGGTGTTGACTTGTCTGGTCATCGAGAGGGAGGAGTCCAGGATGAAGCCCAGGTTACGTGCGTGGTCCGTTGGTTTTGGTGCGTTTCCCAGGGCCGGTGGCCACCATGAATCGTCCCAGGCGGAGGGGGATGATCCTAAGATGAGGACTTCCGTTTTGTCCGAGTTCAATTTTAAACGGCTGTTCTTCATCCATTCGGCCACTTCTTTCATCCCATCGTGTAGGTTGGTTTTTGCGGTGTTTGGGTCTTTGGTGAGGGAGAGGATCAGTTGGGTGTCGTCTGCGTAGGTGATGATGTTGAGGTTGTGTTGGCGCTCAATGGATGCTAGGGGACTCATGTATACTTTGAAGAGGGTGGGACTGAGTGATGATCCTTGTGGAACGCCGCAGATGACTTCAGTGGCTTCCGATTTGAAAGGGGGGAGGCGGACTCTCTGGGTTCTTCCGGCGAGGAACGAGATGATCCAGTCCAATGCTTTTCCTTGTATTCCGACGTTACTGAGGCGTGGTATAAGGGTGCTATGACAGACTGTGTCGAAGGCAGCGGAGAGGTCAAGTAGGATGAGGGCAGCTGTTTCTCCGTTGTCCAGTAGAGTTCGAATGTCGTCTGTTGCTGCAATGAGGGCGGTTTCGTGCTGTGATTGGCTCGGAAGCCGGACTGTGACGGGTCGAGTGATTTGTTGGATTCGAGGAAGGCGGCGAGCTGACTATTGACTGTTTTCTCAATGACTTTGGCAGGGAATGGGAGGAGCGAAATGGGGCGGTAGTTCTTAAGTTCGGTGGGGTCTGCTGTGGGTTTCTTCAGGAGGGCGCTGAGTTCGGCATGTTTCCAGCTTTCCGGGAAGGTAGCGGAGTTGAGGGAGCAATTGATGACGTCTCGGAGATGGGGTGCAATCATGGAGTCTGCTTTGTTGAAAATGTGGTGGGGACATGGGTCGGTTGGCAATCCTGAGTGGATGGAGTTCATCAGGCGGATGGTGTCTTCAGTGGTGATAGGGTTCCAGGTGCAAAGGATGTTGGAGGGGGGTTTTGGTTCAGAGGTGGGTGGGGTGGCCTGGTCGCCAAAGCTGTTATGTATGTCAGCGATTTTGTTGTGGAAGAATGAGGCTAGGGAGTCGCAGAGGTCTTGGGAGGGAGTGATATCGTTGGTGCCGGTGGTGGGGTTGGTAAACTCTTTGACGATGTTGAATAGTTCCTTGCTGTTGTGGGCGTTGTTGTCGAGTCGATCCTTGAATGCTGATTTCTTGGTGGATCGGATAAGTTGGTGGTGTTTGGGGGTGGCGTTCTTGAAGGTGGCCAGGTTGTCAGTGGTTGGGTTTTTTCGCCAAGCTTTCTCGAGGGTGCGACAGGTCTTCTTGGATTTTTTAGGGTCATCATTAAACCAGGGGGCTTTTTTGCTACCTTGCGTGACCATTGACGTAATTCGTCAGCGCTGTGGGTGATCCATTGTGTGAGGTTGGTGGCTGCTTGGTTTGGGTCCGATGTTTTGACAGGAGGGTTTTGGTGAAGCGATGTGAAGAGCTGGTCGGTGGTGATTTTGTTCCAGTTTCTGCGGGGAATTGGTTGAGGGAGGTTGTGGGTCGTAGTCTTTTTGTAGTTGAAGTGAACGCAGCTGTGGTCTGTCCAATGGAGAGCTGTGGCGTGATTGAAGGAGATGTGCTTGCTGGAGGTGAAGAGTGGGTCGAGCGTGTGCCCAGCATAGTGGGTGGGGGTGTCAACAAGTTGTTTGAGTCCGAGATTGGCGAGGTTGTCCAGAAGGGTGGTGGTGTTGCTGTCGTTGTTCTTTTCCAGGTGGAAGTTGAGGTCTCCCAGTAGAATGTAGTCCTTGGAGGGGAGGGCATGTGGGCTGATGAAGTCAGTGATGTCTTCGCTGAATTGTGTGCGGGGACCTGGTGGCCTGTAGATGAGGGTGCCTCTGAGTGTGGTCTTGGGGTCGGTGTGGATCTGGAAGTGAAGGTGTTCGGCGGTTGCGAGGTTTTCGTCGGAACTGGTCGTGATGCGGATGGTGTTCTTATGGACGATGGCGATGCCTCCTCCTGTTTGGTTGATGCGGTCCTTTCGGATGATCTTGTAGCCGTCCGGGAAGGCTTTGGCGATGTCGGGTGCTGATGAGGCGTTCATCCAGGTTTCTGTAGGAAAGGCGACGTCCGGTGATGTGGTGTCGAGTAGGTTCCAAAGTTCAATGGCGTGTCTGTGGACAGAGCGGGTGTTGAGCAGGATGCATTTCAGGTGGTTAGTATCGGTTCTCTGTTTGGATTTTGTGGATTTGGTGTGGGTCCTGATGCAGTCGAACTTGCAGAAGTGGCAGGTGAAGGGTCCATGGGTGTGTCCGGGGGTGGCTTGGTGGCAATCTGGAAGTCGGCCGGGGTTGAGTGCTAAGAGGGTTGCGGCGTCGTACGTTATGCGGGTGGAGTGGATTTTGCGGGGACCAGGGGGTCTGGTGCTTGGCGCGGTCCAGGCGCGGACGGGCGTAGACGGGCTAACCTTTGGCGCACCTTTGGCGCGCATGGGGCGCGTCCGCAGCGCGTGAATGCTGCGCGTAGGTGTATCAGTCATAAGTGGAAAGTTGAGGGGGGCGGAGCGAGGGAGGAGCAGCTGGGAGGCGGGAGCGGGGTGGAGAGCCGGGCTGGTAGACACAACAATAAACAACAAAATGGCAGCAAGCCAAAAGTGAAACAGGACGAGATTGGGGCAAAATCGCTATTAAATGGGCAGTGGCACCGGCACAATCAGGCACAAATAATTAAGGCAGGCAAAGCGAGCAGTGCACAGTTCAATAATTATTTAAAAGCAGTCTGGCAGTAAAGCGCTAAGAAAACGAAATAATCAGGCACAGTAAATAGCAGTCAGCAGTGCGCAGATGAAATCAAAGGCAATGAGCAGTCTGGCAGAAAGTGCTACGATACCAAAGAATGAATGAGCAGGGAGCAGCGTGAGGAGCGACCGCTTCTGAGAAGTCAGGACGGTCAATTCAACTCTCTGGCCATCCTATTCCCTCATGTATAATTTGTATATATGTGTCACTGGATTTAATGCACTGATCACTTTGTTCACCAACAGTCACATTCTTCGCATGTTTTCCTAACGGTTTTATCATTTATTGAAACCTTTGGCATCACAGAATGAAGTAATTCTGATGTATTGTGTTTGCTTTTTTACAAATATAAAAACTTTCTTTCTAGGTTCTTGTTTTCAGAGGTTATTTCAATGTGTATTGAGCTTATCTAGCCTTTTTTCGAAGTAATTTCTCATTACCCAACGAAACCACCTTTGTATTTAACCACGCTTTCCCAGGTTCTGAGGGACACAGGGTCACCCCTTTTTATGTAAACGATTCTTTTGCAAGTGCACACTTGCGAGGGTCCTTTTTGATTATTTCTTCTCCTTTAATTGTTTTCAATGTCGAAAATATTCAAAAGATTATGATGTCAGAAAAAGAAACCCTTTCTTACAGCGAGGATTATATTGCCAAATTAATACAGGAACAGGGTTCCTCCAGTTTCCTACTAGGTGCAGACCGCACATCGGTAGATGTAACACTCAATGAAAAACTGCTCAAAATAGAAAGATTAGAAAAGAAACGAATCCGGTCTCGTCTCCATGGGCATGTCCTGACAAAATATCTCTCATCAAATATAATACCAAAAGGCCTCCAAATCAGAAACGAGCTGGGGATTTTCCTTGATGTGCCTAAATTCAGGGAAGGATTCAGCTATGTGGCTAATAACTGCTCCAGGCACTGGATGGTGCTAGGGGTGGAAACGGCCATAGAATATGTCAAGAAATTAACACAAGAAATCACAGACCTAAAGAAGGAAATACTTGAAGACGGCGCGCTCTCAAATGCCAATTCAACACAGTGACCCTGAATAGAAAACTGGACAAACTTGCAAAAGATATCCGCAATTACGATAAAGTCACCTACCCGTATCTGGCAGACGAGTACTACCAACAAGATCAACAAGGCTTCTTCACCAATAGAAGCAGACGGGGGCTAAGAAGATTCGCCACCTTTTCCGACTCTTCAGTCGGCAGCGGATCTGATTCTGAACACGACAGAGCATCAACCAGCAGGCAACCCCCTCAAGCTCCTGAACAACATTTTTTAGACCAAGGCTACCGCCAATCCAACCAGGGTGGTACTGCCGATCAAGGTTGGGCGCCCAGAAAACCATGGAACAAACCAAGAGGAGCACGGAGAGGGAACGCAAGAGTGAGGTTCTACCAACCGGAGGTACACGGCGAAATCTCGACTCGGAAGCAGACCTACAGATGGTAACCCAAGACACAGAGAGAAGCGCATCAGTGGATGCAACCTTGACAGAGGCGGAGGGGAGCGATACAGAAACCAGAGAAGAGTTGAACCAACCAATGGCAATCATCCCTCTAGGGATGGAAGAACTCACCCACATCGTCCTAACGGGACCACTTCTGAACCAAGTACCTGAGTTACCCGCAGAGGTCAATGAGACTCATTCACTGACAGATCCCATCATCAATCTATCCAATCATGAGATATCACCAGCAGAAAGGAGCATTCTGAGTAAAGGGCTTTCTTTCGTCCCCACCAGCAGACCAGATGCATTCACAACCAAATTGGAGTTGCAGAAATTCTTCCGAAAGATAAGACTTAAATACTACTTTGGAAGAAACTAATATGCTCCAAAGATGGCGGCAACACCATTTAAACCTCCATCCTCCTTCACCCCTGTATCATACTGCATGAGTCAACGCATACTAGCATTCGAGCAAATAGTGATGCAGGATGTGATGATGAGCCTAGAGGAAAACACTACATTAAATATAACATCTCGAAAGAGGAGAATGCGGCACTTAAAGAACTAAGTAAGAACAGCTCTATCGTTGTGAAGGCAGCAGATAAAGGTGGCCCAGTAGTGTTACAAAACACTGAGGACTACGTAGCCGAAATCAAGAATCAATTGGGCGTTAGAGAAAGCTACCAATCTACACCAAAGGATCCCACAACAGGCATAAAGACATTGATTGAGATTTTGGCTGAGGATGGTGTCAACAATGGTTTCCTTAATCCGCCAGAAAGAGACTTCTTAATAAAAAAGGAACCACGTATCCCAACGATCTACACCTTACACAAGGTGCACAAGAGGCTAAACAACCCTCCAGGGAGACCGATCATATCCGGCTGTGGATCTGTTTTGGAACCTGTGAACCAGTTCATTGATCACTTCCTTCAACCTTTGGTATCAGAAACCAAGTCATATGTAAGAGATTCCATGCACATTATCCAATTGTTGGAGGGCCAACCCTATGATGAAACCACACAGTTTATGGTCCCACTTGATGTCGCTTCTCTGTACACCTCAATACCCCAAGACAAGGCCATCAATGTCATCCGTACCATGCTGGACAAACGCCCTGCGCCACATTGGATACCTACCAACTTCCTCATCGATCTCTTAGAGATCGCTATGAAGCGTAATTACTTTTTTTTTCCAACAACAATTTTACTTACAGTGCAAAGGAGTGGCCATGGGTGCGACTTATGCACCAAGCCTGGCGAATCTGTACATGGACGATTATGAAGAACAACACCTATACACGGAAGAAAACACCTACATAAATTCAATATCGATATGGAAAAGATATATCGACGACGTGATCATGATCTGGTCAGGAACAGAAGCTGATTTGAAAGACTTCTTTATATGGCTAAACACCAGATGTAATGACATACAGTTCACCATAAACTATGACAGAAAAAACTTGGATCTCGAGTTCCAGGTGGAGGACGGGCTAATCTTCTGTGATCTATACAGAAAGCCCACGGAAAGGAATACATTGCTTAAGTATGATTCCCATCATCCGCGCAATCTACGAGAAAATCTACCATTTGGACAGTACCTACGAATGAGGCGTAACTGTACAAAAAGGACAGACTATTTCAAGGAAAGTGAAATACTAACCAAACGCCTACTTGACCGTGGGTATCCCCTTGGTCTGCTCAAACGTGCCAAAAAGAGAGCTTGGTACTGCCCAAGAGAAGATTTGCTTATCCCAAAAGAAAAGAAGCCAGCCACGAACAACTTGGTATGTGTCACAACCTTCCATTCCAGGAGTAACATTATGAAGAAAACCGTGAAGAAGTATTGGAATTTGGTTGCTTCAGAGTTGAAGATGGATGAAAGTCCACTGTTTGCATGCAAGAGAGGACGCAATGTCAAGGACAATGTGGTCAAAGCATTTCTGGACCCTCCTAAACCACTAACCCTGAGAGACCATCTGGGCCTGCCACCTGTAACAGGACATTTTAAATGTAGTACCTGCAAAGCATGCCCTCTCAGCATTGAGGGACCAACCTTGTGTCATAACAACAGAACATACACACTGCCCTCACTGACGAACTGTAACACCTCTAACGTAATCTACATTATCCTATGTCCATGCGACAAACCGTATATGGGACAAACCACGCAGCAGGCCAAGGCACGAATATTACAGCGCATGAGCAAAATCTGTTGCAAGGTACAGGGTGCCCCAATGGTAGACCACTTCGTGAGTCAAAATCATGACCCAGAAAGTCTACGCTGGTGAATACTGGAAAAGATCAATGCTAATCCAAGAGGAGGTTCCATGACGTCTGCACTCAACAGAAAAGAGTGCAAATGGATACACACTCTGAACTCTGTAACTCATGGATTGAATGAACACAATGAAATATCTAAGCAAATGGGCCTATTGTAAACACTTCCTACCCCTTTTGTGACGTTCTGATCCAGTTCCTGATAATTGTTTAGTATAACACGCACAATAATCATTATGTGATTTCTGGCTTTGTACTGTCATACGACGCCCCCATCCCCTCTTGTCAATTAGTTGTCGGACTGGATTAATTGCCACCTTTTTAAATCCTGGGTCAACTGATCAGACATTGTTTTTATTTCCAACTTTTTATTTTGATTTATTCAACTGCCTGTATCCATTTATTTATGCTGCATCCCCTGGTCAGGCCGTTGTCAAGATCGATAAAGTTTTACCTTCTATCACGCACCATGCGTGATACTCGGCACGCGTCCACACGCTGCCTAGCAACCACTCAGCACGCCCCCATCACCGTGCGGTAGGCGTAATACATTATGCTCTCTAGCGTTGCCTAGCAACGTACGTAATGTACGTACACGAGGGTTAGTTTTATACGCCCCAGCCGTGGATCCGCATCCAGCACTTGCAGCGATCGCGGTCTGATCAATGGGCCGACCCCTCTTCTATCTGCTTCCCAGTACTATGGGGTAAGAGTTTATTCCAAGCTATACTCCCTCCGTTGCTATATTTTTCACTAGCGCTAATTCCCGCATCACTGTCCCGGGGATCACGGCCCTGCTAGACATTGCGAGCGTCTTTCACTTAGCGCTACAGCCGAGTTTAGTAATCTCACCGGGCGTCTTCCATCGCGTTAAGTAGCGATCAAAGCATGTCTGTAGAGGGCACGAATGCTACCTCCTGTGCCTAGTATAGTACCGGTGCACGCCTCTCTATAAGTAATCATTAGTCCAATGACTTTAGTATCCTCACCAGGCGGCTTACATCACGTTAAACGGTGTTCAAAGCATGACCGTAGAGGGCAGAAGTTTAACTCCCTTCGCCTAGTATAATGACATCATGTACTCCACCGGGGCACATAATCTAATGTACCTCTCTCACTTGCCCCCTTGAGTAATTACTTACCAACACAATTAAGCACCTTAAGAACTTCTTTTAGTTACTCTGGCACAAACAGTCGCTCTGAACAGGCCACTTTTTCCCCCCCTTTAGGTTTGACTTATTGGCTACCCACTAGGCTGAGACTACTCCACCTGCTCCCCATGTGAGTAGCACCCGCTCTCACACGTCATTTTTGACGCTTTCTCTATCCCATTCCTCTCTGAAACTCCCCCATTTTTCTTTCCAGACTGTCCCTTGTCTTGATAAAGACCCGCCGCGACCACCAACTGGGGCGCATCAGGGTCGAAACGTCGACGCTTACTACTGGTCCGGATACTCCAGGAGCTTGTACATTTACCCCCTGTCTCCTTGGAGTTTAATTCAACACTCTGGCCATCCTATTCCCTCATGTATAATTTGTATATATGTGTCACTGGATTTAATGCACTGATTACTTTGTTCACTAACAGTCACATTCCTCACATGTTTTCCTAACGGTTTTATTATTTATTGAAACCTTTGGCATCACAGAATGAAGTAATTCTGATGTATTGCGTTTTCTTTTTTACAAATATAAAAACGTTCTTTCTAGGTTCTTGTTTTCAGAGAGGTTATTCCAATGTGTATTGAGCTTGTCTAGCCTTTTTTCGAAGTAATTTCTCATTACCCAACAGAACCACCTTTGTATTTAACCACGCTTACCCAGGTTCTGAGGGACACAGGGTCACCCCTTTGTATGTAAACCCTGATATAGATCTGGACCGCTCCCATCCTCCGCTTCCTGACGCCCTTTCTCATAAGATTGCAGAGGTCAGACGAGACTGGCAATAGCACTGGGGACTGACGGACACCTGGAGGGCTCATCACCCTGGGGACCGTGACTACTCTTATTTTTCAGCTGTCCATGAGTTGCATGTCAGGCTGAACGCTATCTTGTGTTTCCCTGATGACCACATGGTCACGATGAGTGAATATCTGGCTAGGATAACCTCTGATCATAACCCTCTCCTGGTGGCACTGGACTGGGTTCGACTTAGAACGGCGATCCCTAATTGGCGTCTCCGAACGCAAGTATTGGAACACCAGGTCTTCCGCACCACTATAGGCACTGCCATAGAGAACTATTTTCAGCACAACATCAACACATCTTCTAGTCTGCATAACGAGTGGGATGCATTCAAGGTAGTGATACGCAGACGGTGCATTGGGGAAGCTGTGTGAATCCATAGAATGTTATTGAGCGAGGTACAGCAGTCAGAACAGCGGCTCAGGGAGAAAGAAAGGGAGAGACCTGGACGGGTAGATAAACAAGAAGAGCTGCTGAGGGCAAAGGAAGAGTTGGCAATGCAAGTGGAGAGGCTGAGGTGCTTTGATTACAGGGCATACATGGTGGGGGGCGCATGCAGAAAGATAAGTCTGGGGCGCTACTAGCTTGGTTGGCAAATCCAGCGCGCAGAGGCACACCAATTCTTGAACTACAGGAAGAAGGGAGGACAATACACCATGGACAGCAGGCCATTAACATGCAGTTCCTGGAATACTATACCACCCTGTATTAAAGGAGGTTAGACCCCAGAGAGCTAGAGGAAGGGGATTTCCTAGATATAGTTCCCTCAGATTGAGGCAGAAGATGCGGAGAGCTTGGGCCGACCAGTGGAATTGGGCGAGGTCCGGGGAGCTATAAAGCATATGGCCAAGAACAAAACGCCGGGAACTGATGGGTTACCATCTGAGTTCTACGTAACATATGTAGATATACTGGCCCCACAACTGGTGACTCTTTATAATCAGTCTAAACAGAATGGATATTTATCTAGCTCGACAAGGGAAGCAGTGATTGTACCTCTCCTTAAATAGGGCAAGCCGGAATGGGACCGCAGGCAAATGGCAACTCTGGTGCATGGGGACCAGGCTGAGTTCATTCCTACCCAGAACACGGCCATGAACATCCGGAGATTGTGTCAATTCCTGCACAAGATGGTGGCAGGGGGAGATAAGGCGTGTGTACTACGATAGACATTGAAAAAGCCTTTGATAGCTTAGAGTGGCCATATTTGTTTAGGGTTCTGAGGGCCTTTGGTTTAGGTGAGGGGTTTGTGGCCTGGACGAAGATCATGTATACTCGCTCAAAGGCCAGGGTCCGGACAGGGGGGGTGTGTGATTTCTGCGGCTTGTGATGTAGGCAGGGGGACGAGACAGGGCTCTCCGCTGTCTCCCCTCCTGTTTGCCCTGGCAATGGAGCCTCTGGCGGTTCGCGCATGGACAGGGAGACACTACAGGGGCTTGGAGGGGATGTGTCAGATGCACTACATTGCTCTACATGCTGATGATTTGTTAATGTTCCTTGCCAATACCACTGACGAGCTACGGGGAGCTTAGGAATTGCTGGAGAGGCTGGGGCCAGTGGCAGGACTCAAAGTCATGACGTATTGCAAATCAATCTACTTATAGAGCTGTACTTACCCCAGCTCGTCCTTATATCAATCTAATAAATAATCAGTCAGTTGGCAGTGAAGAAAGTTCAATCATTTATTAGCAAAAAGACTCTGCACAGAGGAGCCTCTCCCGACCTCACCCCTTGAGGGTAGCAGTCAAGACGAATCATATATACCTTTCAAATACCATACAACCACCCTAAATGGAAAACTACAGAAAGCTTCTAGTGACTAGAGGAAAGAACATATAAGACACACATAATTGGCTCAGAATAACTCTATTCATTATAATAAGGTCGAAGAGGTTGACTCCCCTCTGCCCAGCACACAGGAGTACAGGCACAGCACCTTCTGGAATGTGCTTTATTGTAGTCAAGCCCACATGTAACCTTGGGCCATCAGACAGAGAGAGAGACAGCCCCCCTTCAGCTGCTACTCTATAACTCAGAATAGAAAGGGCTCTGCTATGCGAGAGGGAACACGTGACCTCAGCTTAACAGAGAGCAGGGCCAACAAGATGGCGTCTGCTCAGATTCTAGGCCTAACGTATTAATGCACTAAAACACTCGCGTTTCATAGAAAGTGATGCACGTAACTGTCATATATCAGAATATACATAGTTAGCTACATCATGCTAACAATAATATCCATCAGTCAATTGGGCTAAGACCTGTCTATTTCCGGTGCGAGGGCGTAGAGGTGATCCTCCTGAGGGGCTCAATGTGAGCTGGGAAGGCAGATCCTTGCCTTATTTGGGGGTCCGCATTTATCATAAAGCTGCTGATTTATTTGAGGGAATATATAGGGCGGGCTCTGCGAACTATTGTCATGTGGTTAGGCCTAGTGTTAACGCTGTGTTATATTAGCATGAGCTTGTTAGAGGTTTAAACGCCATTTTCCTTTCCTGCAGCCTCTGCACACGGCACAGTTTGTTATTTAAGCTTTTACTCTAGTAGAATACTTTGCTTCACACGAGAATACTGTGTTTGCCTATAATATCAGCTTTGCTTGTTAAGCTATGTCTGTACAGTGAGTGCTGAGGCCTTCAAGGTTATTTCAACACTGGGCTTGTTCAGTTTTGATCAGCGCCCGGTCTAGACATAATACATGTGCAGCTGTGGCCAACTCTGGGTTTAGACGGGTTTAATAATGCCCTGCGCAGAACACACACACACACTTGAAGCTTTTCCCATACAGAGAGTTGGTGCAGAAGAGATGTGAACCATTTCTACTAAAATCAAGAGGTATGGGCCGGCCCTTCTGAACCCAAAGAGACCTTCTGTAGATATATAATATAATATACTAGCAAGGGAGGGTAAACTGAGGTTCTATTTAGACCGTTTCCCTTTAGCATTTTAACATGCTTTCACCTTTTGTATTTTATGGAATAGTAACTACGCTGCTAACCTTGTTCCTTATAATATGTTTGCTTGTATTAGCCAAAATACTGCGCTTGAGAACACTGAATTAGAAATAAACATTTCAAACTGGCACGTGTCCACATTTACTCCTCGTTCTGGATTGGTATGATAGTATAACGAAAGAGTGTTCATGTGTTCCACGTTACCTTAGGTGTACTAAGTCCATGTTTTGGGTTGTCTAAACATTGGGAGTTTGTAAGAACCAATGAGACACTGATTGTTAGTCTGGTAGGGAATTTTGGGTACTGAGGTTAGTTTTGGCACACCCTAATTCACTGAGGTTCCAAGTTTCTATGCACAGTTTTGTGTAGGAGCAGAATCCCTGCTACATGGCCCCCGATCGTTGGTGGTCTTATTGCATGACACTTTAGTGCTATATTCAGTCCGTAACCCCTTCACTATTGTTTCCGGTTAACAGTGGTGTCGGACAAACCTACCTATACTTACATAGGTCTGTTCAAGCTTGATTCTTTAAAAATGGTTTCCTTGAATTACTACCCAGTTGTGCTACATAGTTTTCTTTGTACCTCTTTCTTTCTGTATCACTATGGCCGCAGTGGACATTCCGCAAAATAGTTGCATTGCGATGCACAATCACTTGCAGACTTATAATGTCCCCGTGGATGGCATGGCTGTGATTATGGTCGTGAGTGCGGAAGTAGCTTACCCGTACAAAATATTTTATCTGTGGGTGACCTTCCCAACTGTGAATGCAAATACTAATGTGTTCGACACGTACACTGCAACTGTCGTGCTGCAGGACTATGCTCCATATAGGACACAGGAAGTTCCGATTAACGCTTGGCAGCACCGAGTTTGGTTTAATGGCGTCCTACTCCACTCTTTGACAGCCCTGAGGTTAGGTCAGTTGTCCATTCCAGGCGCGACTTGGCCTGTTTTGGCTGGATTTACACCTGATCCTGAACACGGGGCGTGTCCCCTTGCAGATATAAGACTACATGTAGTCGCAATTAGCGTAATTAGGTCGTTACTGCAGTACATTACCCGCAATCTCCCGGGCGGGGCCCCAGGTGGTGTGGTGCTTCCAGCCGGACAGGGCGGAATGAAGCTCAGTCCTGTGATGGTTAATGCTGTGATGGGCAAGTGCCCCCAGAATAAGGATGATTTTCCTTTCTGGCTTGCCGAAATGTTTGACCAGCTGGAAGCAGTATTTCCTAATACAACTCCTGGTGAAAAACACAGGATTCTGACAATTAGCATGCCAAAAGACTTGACCCCAGAAGCTGATGACTGTGAGTCTTGGGGAAAGATCTTTGCGGCAGTGTATACTAGGTGCTTCGGCACACCGTCAATGACTGTCTTTCCAACGGTCATTAAGCGTGTTCAAGATGAGCACGGACCTGAGGCAGCGGTTGAGTTGGGTATGCGCCTATGCGGCACTGTTGACGTAGTTTCCGATCTCGTAATTGCAAATGTCAAGGGAGATGCAGTGAGCTTTCAGGTGTCCAATGCTTTGCAGGCTGTACCGGATGCCGACAAACCCCGACAGTTACCAAGAATTATTGTGGCGGCTTATAAGACCGTGGGTCGCAATAGTGTGGGAGTCCAGCCATTTTCCACTAAGGAGAAAAAGCAACCCCAAGGGCAGAAGTCAGAGACTGTCGAACAGCCCAAGGCTAAGAAGCAAAATTGGCCCAAAAAACAAAAACAGGGTAAACAACAACAGCCGAAACAGGAGTCTCGTCCTGCGTCTCCAGTGCCTGCGCCAACAGAACATATTTATGACTTGCTCGACCATGCGACGATAAAATCATCTGATCGTTTTCAGGTTTCTGAACAACGTTCTCCTCGTTCTTTTCAGAACTCATCGACCGGTGGTGGAGGCGGCGGCAGAGGTAGAGGTGGCCAGCAGGGACGAGACCAGCCCTGCCCGAAAGACTGTAAGTCCATACCGAAAAGACCCCAGTTTCAGAAAAAGAAAGTTGCCGCTTTACCAGTGAGATATGCCACAGATAGTGAGAAAGCAGCTTCGGAATCAGACATGGGCTCTGACCTTGCTGGACAGCGCGGCGGAGATTACCATAGTGCGAGAGGCCCGGCGTCCGCTACTGAAGGTGACATCGACTGACCAATTTGTTGTTGTGGAGACAGCTGACACTAGAGTAGCTCCCCCTGATAGACTTTTTAACATTGTCCTTTTAATAGAAGGTGACATCAAACGAACCATAAAAGGGGTATTTTAGGAAAATCTTATGACTATCTATGATATTTTGTTAGCAGAGGCTGACTGGCCCCCACCTTTTGTTCTCGCAGCTCCGAGAGGGGAGGAGGTGATTCTCCCTAGCTTTGCGCACACAGTCTTGAAAGGACATGCGCTGAATTTTGCAGGAGAGTGGGCTAAGGCCCTTGCGCCAGATCTGTACCGTACACATTGTGGATGGGACATTTTTTCCCCGTACCACGAGATTCCCTTACGGTCTATGCCACTGCCTCAACCTCAATATCCCATCCGGCGTGAAGCTAAGGCTTCCGTTGTGGAAATCCTTAACCAATTGGAATATCAAGGTGTAATTGAAATTAGTGTGTCACCGATGAATAACCCTCTTTTTACTGTATCCAAGCCTGATGGCTCATATCGTTTGGTATTGGATTACCGGCATTTGAACTCGCATTGCCGTACCTGTGCAGTACAGAATATGCACAGCTCTGCTTTAGTTGGTCTCGTGCGGAAACGATTTAAAACCACACTTGACATGTCCAACGTTTTTTTTGCCCACAATTTGGATGGACTGAGTTCCCAATGGACCAGTTTTATCTGTGGCGGCAAACAACCCCAGTATAAACGTTTACCTATGGGCCACAAGAATAGTCCAGGCGTGTTTGCAGCCCGCATTGTCTCTCTCTTAGAGAGGATAGACACGGATGCGTGTTCGAATGTGGATGACATATATCTCACAGACGACGAGCTTTGGGCACATCAGTGTCGCGTTGATCGCATAATTTGTAACTTTGCGGACTTTGGTTACAAATTTAACTTTGTAAAGTTACACATTACAGAATACACAGTGTTGTTCCTGGGCTACAAGCTCACAATTAAGGTTGAGGATTGGCTCCTCACTTTTTGGAGAAATGCGCACTGATGCGCACTCCTACAACTCTGAAAAAAATACAGTCCTTGCTGGGATTTTTGAATTTCGAATGTACTTACATTGCCGAATATGCCCAGCATATCAAGCCTCTGCATGCTTTGATACAACCTACTTTTACCAAATCTTGCTGGCTGCCAGAACATTCAGCAATTTTGCGATCTTTGCGGGCTGATCTTTTAAAATCTAAGGGGCATATTATCAAGGGGGTTTATCTCCGCTTTTTTGGCTTTAAAAGCCAAGAAAGCGGAGATAAAATTATCTCCCTATTACCAAGCTGTCGCTAACACCAGTTAGTGACAGCTAAAAGGAGATAGCGACCATCTTGGGCCCCGCTTTGCATGTCAGTGATATTTATCACTAATGAGATGCAAAGTGGGCGTGCCAAGATGTTAGAGACTGGAAACAGTCGCTAACATCGCTATCTCCTATTACCAACTTTTGGAGATATTCGCGCTAAGCGCGAATATCTCCAAAAGCTAACACCTGCCCTGAGCAGTTCTTAGCCATGTTATCCAATGGGAGGTGGATAACATGGCTAAGAGCATTTGCTCGATAATGCATGAATATCGCTGACTTTTCAGCGATATTCATGCATTGCGGCCGTTTTTTATCGCTTTTGCGATAAACCTTGCTAATAGCAAGGTTTATCTGCGATAAAAATCGCCGATGTGCGGCGATAATTTTTGTCTCTAAACAAGTTAGAGACAAAAATTATCGCTAGTTGTTGGTAATATGCCCCTAAATTCTTACTGACTTGTGATAACCACACCAACCTGGTGATAAGAATCATCCCTGGGGCGGTGGGTTTCACGTACCTTACTTTTAATGAAGGAGACACAGTACCTATTGCTTACAAGTTACACTTGTACACTTCGGCTGAAATGTGATTTTCCTCTGTGGAAAAAGTTTTGACAGCAGTGCAAATGGAGATTCTTAAGGAACGTGCCCTGTCGCAGGGAAAACGCATGTTGGTTGTTACCCCGTAACCTGGATTAGAGGCAGTGACGAAGGCCAGTGTACCAAATTCTAAAGCTTTGCACCCACGGTGGGTACAATGGGCAGCATCTTTGACATCTCCGGATGTCACGTTTATTTTTGATGCCTCCTTACAGTCGCAGGAGTTTTTGCATTATGAATTCGTACATCCTGCACCTTTGGCTATGCGGCCTTTGGAGGATTTCCATTGCATCATATACACTGATGGTTCAACACAGGTTGCGCATGGGTCTAAACACGCATATGTTTCCGCTTGCGCTATTGTGATAGGTGCCATGGTGAAAGATGAGTTCAAGTCCAGAGTCGTGCACACGCAGACTCTAGGGGACTGCACCGCACAGTTGGCGGAGCTTCGTGCTCTGATGCTTGCATTGGAGTACGCTGATCCTAGTGTGACAACTCTTATTGTGAGTGATTCTTACTACTGTGTCCAGTATTACAATGAGAACCTCTTCTTTTGGATTTAGAATGATTTCCGTGATTCCAAGGGTAGCACAATAAAATATAAAATGATCTGGGTCCGAGTGCCTGAGCTTAAAGAGCAGTTGCCACTTGTGTTTGTGATTCACACTCTAGGTCATCAGCGCGTGGGAGTTCACTCCGTTGGCAATTCGCTTGCTGATGAGGCGGCAAAATCAGCAGTATCGACATATTTGGTTGCAGCAGTTACACGTTCTATAAGTAAGATTGATAAAGATATCTTAGCAGCTGTTGCTGCAACTGAGAAGGGAGGTAAATGTCCAAAGGGATTCCCTTCGAAGTATACATACTACTTAAGTCCTGATAAAGTTCCTTATGTGAAAATTCCTGATGTTGGTGAGAGATTACTTCCCAACGCGGATCGTAGGCACACATTGATCGCAGCAGCCCATGAAGAAGACGCGTCTGCGCATGCGGGAGTTTCGGCTACTGTGGCTCGGTTACAACAACGTTTCTGGTGGCGGGGGCTGTACAAACAGGCGCGTGATTATGTCCTTCAATGTGACATTTGCCAGCAGATTAAGCCTTCAACTGCTGCGCGTCCACCCCAGACACAGTTGTACATTTCTAATAAACCACTTGGTTGTGTTTATTTAGATCACTGCGGTCCTTTTTCTTCTGATACTGCGTAAAAGTACATCTTAGTAGCAGTTGATTCATGCACCCTTTGTGTGGGTCTGGCCCCACCGCAGCGCTGATTCACGGACTGCCATAAGAGACTTGCGTGTCTTTGTAGGGATTTTTGCCTGTGGTACCTTCCATTCGGATCAGGGTCCGGCTTTCGCCTCTAAGGCGTATAAGATTGCCATGACTTCGTTGGGGGTCCAAGTCAAGTTTTCATCTCCATACAGACCTGAGGGTAATAGTGTTGTTGAACGAATGAACCGAGATTTAAAGCAGTCTTTGACAACTCGAGTTATAGGCACTGGCAGGAACTGGTTGGCCCACCTCAATAGCCTGCAGAGTGCTCTTAATAATCTCCCTAGAAGGTCTCTGGGTGGGCAAACCCCATACGAGATGCTCTTTGGTATCAAGATGTTCGTACCTGATCTTGACGGTCTAGACTCAGTGGCTGTTGCTGCCTCCTTTGACGTAGATGAACATTGCAATGTTTTACCGGATCTACAAAAAACAAGAGACAGTCTTGCAAAGGAACATTTTCCCTCCACCTCGGATGATGCGTTGCAGATCCCGGTAGTTGGCTGCCTACCCCAAGTTGTAGAATTGGTTCTAGAGAAGATCGATAACAAGAAAGAGTTTGGTCCCTCTTATAGAGCTCCGGTTCCAGTGCTTGGTGTGAAGGGCCCAATAATAGTAATTTTACCACCACTTCCAGGTCGTAAGGAGAACAGGTATATCTCCATTGACAATCTCAAGATACACAGAGTGGCCGATTCTTCTTAGTATGACTCCGGCGGTCTCATGTCCTTCGATTTTGAGAAATTCTGTTTTGGCCCGTTCTGATGTTGCCTTTGAAATGCCTGCTGTTTCCAGTCCTTTATTGAGTATACTGCCTGGTACTCAACATGATGAAACTGACTACATTCACCCAACTGACTTATCGATGCCTGATTTGCAAACTCGCATAGCTACAGAATCCAGATTATCATTTGACACTGATTCAAATACATAAAAAAGCCTTCAAAGATTTCTGTTTTGGCAAGACTGGTTAAAAAAATGTTTTGATACCCCCTTGGACCTACATTTGGCTGGTGCTTTTTTCGATTTACCTTTTTATGTCAATTGGTTTTGTGTTTTATTTTTTCTGTCTCGTCAATGGACACTATGTCGAGGAGAGAACATGCATTCGACAGATCAATGGAACATTGGCTCCCCATTCTTCATCACACAGATTAAAGAGAGACTTGGCTTTTGTTAACATCACTGCTTGGCCTGTCTTAGATGGGATTGTGTGGTATGCTGTTCAAATTTCAGATCCATGGCCCAACTGAGGTCATAAATGTCCCTAATGTACTTAGAGTTAACATGGGGGATGTAGTTAAACAAAACATACGTTCTAATGATTGGGATATTCAGGCCGTATAATCATTGTTTTCGGATTTGAAATATTATGCTGCCTTTGATGCTGAAGAATTGTATTTGGAGTCTGCTAATTATGGTGATTTGTATTACTATCAACCTTTTGTCAACCACCACCTGCATAAGACAAATAGCAGGAGGCTCACTCTCAAGTATACACAGTGGGAACACTGTCCAGCTCCTGTACAAGGCAATTCTGTTACCTTTTTGAAAACGTTCACATACTTTACTGATTTTAATCAATGAAACCCCAATGCATTTTATTTCAAAATGACTGAAAAGTCCACATCCAAAGTTAGACTTACCAATACCAAATTATTGTATTCGAAGTCCTTTCTAGACCAGTTAGCTGTTGGTGGCTACGAGTTGTGGAAGGAAACAGTTGACCTTAAATCAGTTTAGGGTTCTAAAAGTTGGCAAGTGCGAGGCACTGAGGCTTTGCACCGTGCATATCTCATCCCGAACCATATGTTGTGTTTAAATTCTACCATTTCACAGACAACATGCTTTGGATTGGCTACCACTAAAAAAATTAAATGCCCCTTCTTTTCCTGACTTAGAAGAATATTCAGGTTGGGATAATACCACAAATTTTTCGATCAGAGAGTTACAAACTCTGTTGCTAAATTCTTCTTTTAACATATCCAGTTTGGATCCGAATGGCTGGTTGCTGTGGCACAGAAGTGCTGACTCATGCCAGCATCGTTTTCTGGGTTTAGCTCAAGGCTTTACACAGGTCAGGGTGGATCACCGTTTTGAAAGTGACCATTCTGTGACTACTTATTCTGTAGGCAAGTTGTGTCAGACTTGGCTGAAACATTCTACCTTGGTGTCAGTTAAACTGCATTTATCTAAACTGACTGACGATGTTGATCTGAATGATTTTATAAAAGGCCCGGCTGAAGGTAGATCTAAAAGATGGAAATATGCTGTTTATAACGAATTCTGGAAAACTTCCCAGATTGAGGCGGCTACCCGCCTTAGAGCTATAGATCAAGCTAATTTACAAAAAGTGCCAGCAGTGGTAGATAATATCATTAATACACTTTCTTTCCGCATCTACACATTCGATAATATTGTGTCATCTGTTGTTGATATTGTGGAAGATGAAGTATCTGTTTTGTATCATGGTCAGAATCAATTGCGTTCTATTATGCAGTTTGCTTGGACTCTGCAGACCCTGAAAAACTGAAAGGTGCCATGGAATTACATGAATACTTTGTCTCTGTTTGCCCCATTTAATTTGACTGACAAGCAGCGTTTGCTTTCAATGAAAGATGTATCCTTTTCCATGTTACACATTGAGAGATTGGAATCTTTGCCGTTTTCTGAGGCAGAGGCCAACACTGCGACGTGGCTTATCCACTGGTTGATAACTCTACCTTTTCCTCTATTTGTATTAAAAAACTGTATGAAGTATTTTGCAATTGGCAGATACAAGCCTCTTGGAAGTTCTTATCTCCATGAAGCTTGGTCGCTTCCTTTTACATATAGATGCCTTAGGGAGGGTAAGGAAGTTTATTTGAATGGTGAGGAATGCACTGAAATACCAGATCACTCATTAATGTGTAGACATATCCAATTACACAGCTCCTGTAATCAAAACGTGCCAAATTTAGCCAGTGTTTTGAAGGGTACCCCGTGCCGGCTATCGTTCCCACATTCACATTACTGGCAAATGGGAGTTATTTAACTGTTAAACAATGAGGATTGCTGGGGGTTAGTGAAAGGCATTGCTTTTGTCGTTACCGTCAGTGAGCGTGTGGTTTGTTGTAAGAATGTTATGTATCCACCCACGTATGGGAAACGTTATGTTTTCATCTGGCCCAGGATTCCGACCTTGAAAGCAGAGTTCAATAAGATGAGTCGCATAAGAGCTCTATTGTCCCAAAAAGAGGTTGCCCTCACATCTGCTCATGAAACATTTGTCCTTTACGTGGCTAACACTCGTACAGAGGTGCATGCCTTATTAAAAACTGATCTGCCGTTGCATTTCGGTGAATTAATTCACACAATCTTCAATGCATCCTCCACATCTGGGCAGGCTCACTTTTTTACAGTAGTAAGCAGTGGTCTTGTAACATCCTTTCAAAAGATATTCGGTGTCTTTTCGGCTTTATTCCATTCTATTTTTTCCAGCCTGTTTGGTGGATTTCCCTTACTACTGGCTCTTGCTGCTGGCGTGCTGTTGCTGTTTTGCTTGTTTCAAAATGGATGCACGTCCTGTGTTGCACGACGAGCTGTCTCGGCTGGGGCTGCTTCGCGCCCGAATGCTTGAGTACTATGGAGCGCTTCCTTTGGCTACATTGAGTACAGCTTATGGATTATCGTTTAGATTTTCCTTCTTTACATGCGTCTAGCCTGTCTTTCATTACCTGAGATGCGACTTCGAATGGGCCCTGGATTTGTGTCTCTGCAGTACGGTGTCTCCCGAAGTGGTATTATAATCAACTTATGGGCCCCATAGTTGCTCATGAATTGCTTTGTTCCGATGGAGGGATTATGGTCTTTGCAGCGATGCATGGAATGATGGGTGCTTGGAATGTGTTCGCAAGATTTCTTGGCACGCAGATTTCTTGAAAAGCCACAGAGTTGCCCTCTGATGGTGCTAGAGGCTCCGGTAATTGAGGAACATGTTTGTTCTTTCCCTTTACTAAATTGGATGGCCGAATTATTCTCTGATGAAAACAGTGACTTCTTGTTGGAAGCTGTTGCTGCATACTTTGCATATTCATTATTAGGATGAAATGTGTTTCCAATCTTGAATCCTTGACTGACTTCCTCTGTTGGACTATCGGATTTCTTTTTTATACAACATATATTTTTCTTTTTTGTGTGGTCCAGGCCTATTGACTTTATCAAGGTCCTCAATCAACATTTTGTTTCTCTATCTCTTAACAATATTTTTTTTCCCTTATTCGATATTTGTGTATTATTGCCCAAATTGGAGACTTGTGTTCACACTATCGATTTTAAACTCTGCATTCCAAAATTGGCCTTTTACAATATCCTAACCGTGCACGGATCAAAGGGAGGGTGTCATGTTGTTAGGCCTAGTGTTAACGCTGTGTTATATTAGCATGAGCTTGTTAGAGGTTTAAATGGCATTTTCCTTTCCTGCAACCTCTGCACACGGCACAGTTTGTTATTAAAGCTTTTGCTCTAATAGAATACTTTGCTTCTCACGAGAATACTGTGTTTGCCAATAATATCAACTTTGCTTGTTAAGCTATGTCTGTATAGTCAGTGCTGAGGCCTTCAAGGTTATTTCAAAACAGCGCTTGTTGTTCAGTTATGATCAGCGCCCGGTCTAGACATAATATATGTGCAGCTGTGGCCAACTCTGGGTTTAGCAGGAAAAACTCGGCCTAATTCGCAACAGGTACAAAGCCTATAAGAAGCTCCCCCTTTCCTGACGGTGGCTCCTCCGTGTACATATAAGATATAGTTGCTGACATCGAGAGTATAGCTCAAGGGAATTGAAATACCTGAGCAGCCCGCAAATACGTGTGGAAATCATTTTAAACGCATCAATTTTAACACACAGAAATAATGGAGTCAAATGTTTTAAGGTCCTGAAGAAGGTGTCAAAAAAGAAAAAGCACCGAAACGCTGCATCGACTGTTATTTTAACTTTGACTTGTTATATTACATTGTATAACCACGTTAGGGTTTTTTTTAATTTGTGATATTGTTTTAGATTGTAACCCAGTTGGGAGGAAAATAATAAATTTCTATGATCATTTTTAACTTTACAAAAATCGTCTGCCCGTTATATTCAAGTGCGTCTTCAAGTTAATTAAGTTGTAGTTCAGCGATTTACTTTACCTAGTGTGTATACTTGCTCTTTGTATGATGGTATAGAGAATTACTCCCTCAAGCCAGACCACATCCATAAGTATTGAAACTGTTATTTCCAATCTGCTGTCTTGATAGTCAGGGACTCCGAATTTTTCCTGCTGTTACAATCCCCCTCCCTGCTTTAAACAACAGGGGAACCTCCTATTTGTTTTGAACAACTCTGGGTTTAGGCAGTTTTAATAATGCCCTGCGCAGAACACACACACACTTGAAGCTTTTCGCATACAGAGAATTGGTGCAGAAGAGATGTGATCCATTTCTACTAAAACCAAAGGTATGGGCCCGCCCTTCTGAACCCAAAGAGACCTTCCGTAGATATAATATAATATACTAGCAAGGGAGGGTAAACTGAGGTTCTATTTACACCGTTTCCCTTTAGCATTTTGACAAGCTTTCACCTTTTGTATTTTATGGAATAGTAACTATGTTGCTAACCTTGTTCCTTATAATATGTTTGCTTGCATTAGCCAAAACACTGCGCTTGAGAACACTGCATTAGAAATAAACATTTCAAACTGGCACGTGTCCTCATTTACTCCTCGTTCTGGATTGGTATGATAGTATAACCATAGAGTGTTCATGTGTTCCACGTTACCTGAGGTGTACTAAGTCCATGTTCTGGGTTGTCTAAACATTGAGAGTTTGTAAGAACCAATGAGACACCGATTGCTAGTCTGGTAGGGGATTTTGGGTACTGAGGTGAGTTTGGCACACCCTAATTCACTGAGGTTCCAAGTCTCTATGCACAGTTCTGTGTAGGAGCAGAATCCATGCTACACTATCAAGAGTAATCTTGATTTCTGGGGGTCTCTACCTTTATCGGTTGCGGGACGAGTGGCTTTACTAAAAATTATAACCCAACCTCGTCTGCTTTACTACTTTGGTACACTGCCGCTTTGGGTGCCTGGGAAATGCTTTGCCCAACTAAACGGTCACAAGTTTTCTGTGGGGCTCACGGAGGTGTAGAGTGGCTTTGGATACTATGATGCGCCCTAGACACGAAGGGGGCTTTGCAGTACCTGATTTTGAGGCTTGTTATCATGCGGCCCAGTTCAAATGGTTCGCACAGTGGAAGGCGGGGAAACTAGGAGTAGAGGTGGACCAGAGAGGTAGGGACTTGGGGCTTCGTCATCGGACTAGGATTCTGCTCCAGCTCCTGCATGAAAGAGAGGTGCCCAGAGATTTATGGGTACTGCAACAATGCTGGAATTGAGCCCTACGGCGAAATAAAGCGAGCCCTGCGTATGCGTCTGAGATTCCAGTGTGGTTCTGTGAGGAGTTGCCTCATGGGGGGGGCTTGACAGAGACTGCGGGAATGGAAGGAACAGGGGATCTCCTCCACTGGGAATCTATATGAGGGTTGTACCCTCTTACCATTTCAAGACCTCATGGAAAGACATGAACTGCCTGCTCAGGATTTTCTTTTGCATGCGGCAATGACGGCTGCTGTGCGCAAACACAGGAAAAATGAAATAGAGGAACCACAGGTCTTCTTAACTTGCCAATATGTGGTAAGATCAAGGTGGTTACGTATCTATATCGGAAAGTGACGCAGGGATTACGGGCTCCTTTAGAGGGGCTAAGCATTAAATAGGAGACAGACCTGGGAACGCCAATAGAGGCAAAGCCCTGGGAGATGTTGCTGGAACGAGCATGGAAATGCTCCCGGAATGCGAGATTCCAGCTAATACAATTCTATGTGTTTCATCGGGCGTACCTCACTCCTCACAAAATCAATGAATTCTTTGGCTCCCACACTGCCTGCCCGCGATGCAGACTGGAAAATGCAGCGTTTATGCACATGTTCTGCTATTGTCCACTGCTCCACTGGTTTTGGGGGGAGGTCCTGACCAAGCTGAAGGAGGTGACGGAAAGGGAGCTGCAGCCTACTCCGGGTGTTTGCCTGTTAGACTGGTTCCCCCACACTGCCCGCAACAAACCCACCAGTAAATTCCTGGACTTGGGAGTAGTCCTAGCCAAAAGGGAAATTACTAGCCATTGGAAGGCGGTCACAGCCCCCAACAACGCGTGATGGCTGCGGGAATTTATAAAGTGGGCGGACTGCGAGGGGACACTCCGGCTTCAGCTGGCTCAGAGAACTGACAATGATAGATTATGGGAAACTTCGAGAGCCTGGGTGGTGATGGTGGATCTTCTTAAAAACCCGACTGACGACGATGACTGATCTCCTCGGGTGTGGGGGACCTCCTTCACTACTTGGGAACACAACCATAGGTGAAAGAGTGGGACGGGAGGTGGGGGACGACTAACGCGGTTGCATCCTCCTAGATGGGACATGGATTATTGCCATAGGGAATCCAATGGAATAATACGAATACATATGGTGCAACAAATGCGCTGTTAGGGAGAGCGACATGTCTGAGGGGAGGAGGGAGGTGGGGCTACTGGGGGAGACCAGGGAAGGGGGGGAATAAGTTGGGGGGGTTATGTTCTTAGTTGCTTGGTAAGGCGAATTGGTGAAGACAGTGACCGCATAATCCTGGGGTAGATTGGTTTGGCCCCTCAGGACTATGACACAAATCGGATAGGATATGAATCCTGCATTTGATGGACAATTCTCCTTGTGAGGAAGGAGATGAAGGCAGAGACGATCTAGAAAAATGCAGGACTATAATTTTCTGTAGTCCCACAGGGCTGCATGATTGTTCGATTCTATTTGCTTCCCACAAGACCATGAGAATGTTATGTATGTAAGAAATAAGAAAAATTAATAAAATCTGTTTAAAAAAACAAATACCGATTGGACATTCGTGGAGCCAGCACAGAAGAGAGGGGGTGATCCAGAGGGGTTTATGCTCTTTCTTGTTGTGGGTGGTGTTTTGCTGTGATAATCCCATTCTTTAGGTACTTATTCACTGTTCCTTGTTCTTTTCTTTCTTATTAGAGATGCCTTTGGGGTTGTCCCTGAGAAGTCATGTGGAGAGGTTTTGGTGGTTATCCATTCCTGCCTTGGTATCCCCTATTTTCCCTACCTACACCCGGTGCATTGTCCGCTTGTGCTTTTCTCTACTAGGGGCAACGAGGGTCAAGGCAAAGGGACGGGGAACAGGACTTTCTTCGTTCTGCAGTTTCAGGTGAGTGGGGCTGGAACACCAACACTTTCTCTAGTGTTGCACTCTTTGGAGTGGGAATACTAATTTTTACCACTCCGCTATCCAACACTTTCCCTACTGTTAATCTCTCTGGAGTTGAGATGTCATCAGTGATGTCATCAGTGATGTCACTGACCATGTCATGAATGATGTAATATGTGACATTATCAGCAGTGGATTGCGGGTGCGCGATATATAGTTAGTGCAACTAACTATATATGCGAATTTCAATGGTTTTGTGCGAGTAAATTAAGGTTTTGTAAATGCTAATCCCTAACTATATATGGTCTATAACCAATGGTTTTTTCAGTGAATTTTCAAGGTTTTGTAAATGCTAATTCTTAACTATATATGGTCTATAACCTATGGTTTTTTCGGTGAATTTCAATGGTTTTTTAATAGCAAATATGAAAAGCTTTAAAATGTCAAGTACGTGATAGATAAAAACATTTTTGTGTTTATGCACTCTGATGTGCTTTGAACGCTGCCCCCCCCCTCCTCATTTCTTTAAGGAGTATTCTCTCTTTGCAGATAGTGAAGGGTAGGTAACGCAGGCCTCTGCCCCCGTTGTAATCCATCGTGCCTGCTTCTCTCTCCATTTCATTGATTATTATCCAAGCATTTACTGTTTTAGAATTGGTTCTCTTTGTTCATTCTCTATTTACAAACAAGCACAGAGTCGCAATACTCTGTTTAGTCTTTGCAGATAGTGAAAAATCGTTTAAAAAAAACAAAAGGAATCAAGCAAAATAAGTAGGCCACTAATGGGATCTCTTTTTGACCTCGCTAAAATAGAAACATTAGGAACAACCCCTCATGAGAAATACGAAACTAGTGACATGAACTGAGCTCGACACCATGATGGCTGCAAGACAGCTCGGCTCCGCCATACACCCCGCCCAAAATAACGACAAACCCTATGCAAATATTATAAATATATACAACACACCAGCAAAGTAACAGGGTAAAACGTTTTATTAAATAACTATTTACATGGCAGCCTGCTGCAACATCCATCACTATTCCTGTTGAGGTAGCATAGCTGGCGGCCTCGGGGTGGAGAACCGTTGTGCAAATTGCCCGGGGACGACACCATGCGCCAAGTCTCGTCCCCAGTACATCCAGAGCTGATGTCCGACAAGTTGTGTGTGAGGATGGCTTGCTGATGCCGCCACCCCCACCACCACCTTTTTGTTGCCTGATCCGGCTAGCTCAATCGATCGAGCATGAGACTCATGCACTCTGATCTCCTTGGCCTCAGTCAAGCATCAATAGTAACATTTTCATACGTGAGTGTAGGTTCATGGTTTTCCATCCACAGACTAAAATTCTGGAGTGGAAGTGAAAGAACCATAACTAGGTAACAAGGAAGGCAGACGCTGTGGGAAGAACTCTGGATATGGTATGTTCCTTGGTCCCTGAGTTACTTCGATGTCACTGCCTTGCACAAAAGGCATAAGTCCTGGATGTTGGGTGCCATAGTTGAGGGTTCCGAGCAGCGCTTGTAACACTGTCTGAAGTTTATTTGCACCTGCTGCAGCTTCACTATTCTCAAAGTAAGTGGGGGCTGTTTGTGGACCTAACTGCATTGGAAATCAATGTGATGCGGTGCCTCCCTGAACCGCTT
This sequence comes from Lissotriton vulgaris, assembly GCF_964263255.1. Classification (NCBI taxonomy): domain Eukaryota; kingdom Metazoa; phylum Chordata; class Amphibia; order Caudata; family Salamandridae; genus Lissotriton; species Lissotriton vulgaris. The sequence goes on from NW_028243515.1 coordinate 128,659, forward strand.
GACGGAGGCCCCCGAGGAGCGGTGTGATGGCGCCGACCCCCTCCCCAAGTCTTGTTGCCCTGGTGTGGCCTGAGATCGCCCCCGACATAGGTGGCCGGCTCCCGGGGTCAAGCGGAACTTTTTGCCTTTTGGTGACTCTTCCATTCTGAACATTGTCCCACAATCCGTTTGACCTGAAGACACGTCCTGCGGTGCCCTAGTCCGACCATCACATATTCCTGCGCCAGGAGACGGCGTGGGATGCACTAGAAGGGAGAGGCGGCGCGAACGAGCCTCCCCAGGTGGAGGTTTCTCAGGTACACCCCAGCGCTTCTCGCAACCAGCTGAGTTGCGCCCGCTCTTGCGGCTACACCGTCTCGCCCACCATCCACTTGAATTGCGCCCACTCTTGCGGTGCAGCGATAAGCGGCTGCAACAGGACTCTCAAAATGGCGGCCGGCTCTTCGGATTTAGGCCTAGTCCACTAAAATGGCCCTGGGACACCTTGGAACTCGGACGTTTGACTGCTAGGGCATGGACCCCATTCCCAAAAGCGTCCCCTCAGCCTTGAAGATTTTACAAAAGTCACCGGGGCCCCCGACTCCCGCAGACTTCCGGTGGCGAGCGACTGCCATGATTGCTCGCGGAATGGCCACGACGGAGCCACGGGGTGCTCTCATGCTGACGCCAGCTTCAATCTGAAACATCCAGAAACACTGTAGACTACCAATTCGATCAGTTCCGGTGGAGCCCCAACGTGACCCGGTAGAGAAGAACTTGCCCTCCCCTCTTTGACTGATTGTTCTTGTTGCCTGTCCCTTCTCTTGTCATTTAACAGAACTTTTTTGACTGCTGAAAGGGGTTGTATTCCGACCGCTGGTTGGTGGAGACATTTTGACTATATTCTGGACCTGCGTTGTCGCGTAATGCGTCATATGACGCGCCGCGTTAGCGCACCCGGAAGTGCTCCGGTGCGCAAGGCGCAGCTTCCCGGAAACGATCCAGAGCGCGGCGCGCGGCGCGCAGCGCGTAACGTAAGCATAACATGGCATGTGACTTGTTAATAAAACTTTTCATTGGTTCATTTTACTTTTGTTATTCTAATGATGAAAGGCTTGGTCATATGACCTAAAAATAACTTTTTTCATTGCTTTCGAACATTTTTTTTTCCCAAATGATGAAAGCCCCACCTTTTATTTTCTCACTCTGACTTGTAAAGCAAAGGACCCAGATGCATTTACAGTTTATCACTAACAATGTTCCAGGCTAATGTATTTTCCCGGGAAATTTACAACTGTCCTGCAAGTAAAATATTCCTTTTTCGAGAAAAAGGGCGTTTCTTCGTCCCATGAGGGAGCCGTTGAGCAAAAGAGGCTCGGCCTGCTGTCTTAGTCTCTGATAGGCATGAATATCAGATTCTTATCGATCACTTTATGTTGCAGGAGTAGAAAACACAACAGCCCTTGACCATTTATCTTTACTGCGTTCCTGCGTATTATACCTTTTAACCGTCATGTAATTGGACTGCTTTATTTCACTTGCCTTTTACTGATTCGAAAACAGTGGCTATTATTCAAAACTTTACCAATGTAGGTACTACTACCATGTTTTTTTTTAAAAACCTTTATTGTGAAAATGTCAGTATACAAATACGGGCCTATAACCACGTGGGCCGGCCACGGAGCAAACTGGAATCGTATATGATGAGGGAACATTTACACTATAGAAGAACGTAACGGGCGACCCATTAGATTGCAAGAACTAAGGTGTCTAACATTTGCGGAATCGGTGGACGTACATTTTATAATTAAAGTACGACAGGGCCAGTTACAATAAAATGATCTAGATATACATTTGCGGGCAAGTACCATGGCTGACGTTAATTCGAACTTTCAATAGTACAGTAATCAATAACACATCAGAACTTAATATCAATAGGGATGTCAAAATGTTCAATCAATTCTCGTCCCCGCCCGCCATGTGCTTCAAAACTGCATACGTGTCTCGTGATATCAAGGTTGGGCAACCAGTACACAACAAGGAGTTACGAGTCCCATTTATACCGGCGCCATTTTGGGCGAGGCCGGGCAGGTCCAGGATATAGTCAAAATGTCTCCACCAACCAGCGGTTGGACCAGAACCATTTTCGGCAGTCCAAAAATGTTCCGTTAAATGACAACAGAAGAAATAGGCAACAAGAACAATCAGTCAAAAGAGGGGACGCTTTCGTGAATGGGGCCCATGCCCTAGCAGGCAAGCGTCCGAGTTCCAAGGTGTCCCAGAGCCATTTTAGTGGACCAGGCCCAAATCCAAAGAGCTGGCCGCCATTTTGAGAGTCTTGTTGCAGCCGGCTATCGATGCACCACAAGAATAGCCGCAATTCAGCTAGATGTCGGGTGAGTCACTGTACCGCAAAAGCGGGCGGAACTCAGCTGAAAGGCGAGTGAAACGCTAAGAGGCACCCCACTGCAGATGAGGTGCCTCCACCTGGGGAGGAGGGAGAGGCCCATTTGCGCTGCCTCCCCCCCCCCCCCCCGGGCACCCCATGCCGTCTTTCGGCGCAGCATTGTAGGATGGCCACACCAGTGAAACTTGCTGGACACCACCTCGGTGCCATCCGGATCTCGGCGCGTTCGAGTCACTGTACCGCAAGAGCGGGAGAAACTCAGCTGGATGGCGGGCGAGACGCTGTACCGCAAGAGCGGGCGGAACTCAGCTGGATGGCGGGCGAGACGCTGTACCGCAAGAGCGGGCGGAACTCAGCTGGATGAAGGGTGAGACACTGCGCCGCAAGAGCGGGCAGAACTCTGCTGGAAGGCGAGTGAAACGCTAAGAGGCGCCCCACTGCAGATGAGGTGCCTTCACCTGGGGAGGCGGAAGAGGTCCGTTTACGCCGCCTCTCCCCCCCCCCCCCCCAGGCACCCCACGCCGTCTTTCGGCGCAGCATTGTAAGATGGCCACACCAGTGAAACTTGCTGGACACCACCTCGGTGCCATCCGGATCTCGGCGCGTTGTGCTGCCTTCGGCGTACTGTAGCAGCAAGAGTGACCGCAACTCAGCTGGACACGCCGTCTTTCGGCGCAGCATTGTAGGATGGCCACACCAGTGAAGCTTGCTGGACACCACCTCGGTGCCATCCGGATCTCGGCGCGTTGTGCTGCCTTCGGCGTACTGTAGCAGCAAGAGTGACCGCAACTCAGCTGGACACGCCGTCTTTCGGCGCAGCATTGTAGGATGGCCACACCAGTGCGGCAACTTGCTGGACACCACCTCGGTGCCATCCGGATCTCGGCGCGTTGTGCTGCCTTCGACCTATTCGCACATCGGTCTGCTACTGACGCCGCCTCACAGGCCAACTGATTTTGTAGGCTTTTTATAGCCCAAAGCCGCATAACAGGTCATGTGACTTGTTTATAAAACTTTTCATTGGTTCATTTTACTTTTGGTTTCCTAATGATGAAATGCTTGATCATATGACCTAAAAATAACACTTTTCATTGGATTAAAACATTTTTTTTTCCCAAACGATGAAAGCCCCACCTTTTTTTTTCTCACTTGGCAATCCAAAAAGGTTCTGTTAGATGACAACAGAGGGGACAGGCAACAAGAACCATCACTCAAAAAAGGGGAGGGCAAGTTCTTCCCTACCGGGTCACGTTGGGGCTCCACCGGAACTCATCGAATTGATAGTCTACAGTGTTTCTGGATGTTTCAGACTGAAGCTGGCGTCAGCATGAGAGCACCACCATCTCGTAGCTCCGTCGTGGCCATTCCGCAAGCAATCATGGCAGCCGCTCCCCACCGGAAGCCTGCGGGAGTCGGGGGCCCCCAAGACTTTTGTAGAATCTTCAAGGCTGAGGGGACGCTTTAGAGAATGGGGCCCAAGCCCTAGCAGACAAGCGTCCGAGTTCCAAGGTGTCCCAGGGCCATTTTAGTGGACCAGGCCCAAATCCGAAGAGCCGGCCGCCATTTTAAGAGTCCTGTGGCAGCCGCCTATCGCTGCACCGCAAGAGTGGGCGCAACTCAACTAGATGGTGAGCGAGACGCTGTAGCCGCAAGAGCGGGCAGTAAACAGCTGAATGGCGGATGAGGCACAGTGTAGCAAAAGCGGGCGGAATGGCAACTGAAACGGTAAAGGGGCGCCCCACTACAGCAGACGATCCTCCACCTGGGGAGGCCCGTTCACGCCGCCCCCCCCCCCCCCCCGGGGCGCCCCACGCCGTTTTTCGGAGCAGCATTGTAGGATGCCAAAACCAGTGCGGCAAGTAAAGGACATCACCTGGGTGCCGTCCAGATCTCAGCGCGTTGTGCTGCCTTCGGACTATTCGCACAACAGACCGCTACTGACCATTGTTGCTTCTGTTTTAAAAAATGTTTTTACGTGTTTACTGTTGATGGTGCGTTGTATATATTTATAAGTTATTAAAGTGTTATAATCCTACTACTTTGTTGGAGTGCTATATATTTTTAATGTGACACATAATTGTGAAGACTTTGATGTACAAAAAGGCATCCCTGGAATCTTCCGCTTCAGGCTTGGTCCCACACACCCTCACGGTGAGAATCCCCTCCCCAATCACAATACAGGATCGTTATCAGATAGTAGGAACGAGTGTGGTGTGACGGATCTCATCGGGTGGGGGCCTTGATCTACTGTAACTCCTTTGAAGAGGGGTGATTCTTTACAGTTGAGGCCATAAACTACATCCGCAGGGCTAGGTGATAGCCTGGGACCGGCCTGGACAATCAGACGAAAAGGAAGAGGAATGTCAGAGGGTGCGGTAGTGAATAGGGTGAAAGGGTGGTGTCGGGCGGGCATAAGGTGTGATTCTCAGGGAAGAGCAGCGCAGATGGGGGGAGGTTTATGGCCCATGCATAAGACAGAGAGCGGGGGTGACCAGTGCGTGGGGGAGATGCTTGCGAGGGTGGGGAGCCATGCTGAGGATCGGCGGCGTGCAGAGAGTGGGTCTGGTCAAGGCATCTAAAATGGCTGCCGTGCACGACAAAAGTGTGGCATTGGAAAAAAAGCAAGATGGCGCAGACAATGTTTATCAATACGAATTAATTTATAACAATTATTTTTAACAATATATTTACTCACAGTGTCAAAATGGCGGTCCACACTTCCTGATTTTCTTCGAATAGAACGTTAACAGACGTCACGATCGGCGGCGTGCAGAGAGTGGGTCTGGTCAAGGCATCTAAAAAGGCTGCCGTACACGACAAAAGTGTGCCATTGGAAAAAAAGCAAGATGGCGCAGACAATGTTTATCAATACGGATTAATTTATAACAATTATTTTTAACAATATATTTACTCGCAGTGTCAAAATGGCGGTCAACACTTCCTGATTTCCTTCGAATCGAACGTTAACAGACGTCACGCAGCAAAAAAAAAAAAAAACGCTCACGCGCAGCCGCTGGAAGACAAGTATCAACATATATGAGCATCCTCAGCCACCCTCAGAAAACATAGGGGGTCAGGATACGTCTCCCGTACCCCCTTATACCCATTTCTCACATTGTTTTTCCTCCATCTTGTAATTTAATTAAAACGAAACACAAAATGGCGAATTCCCGTTTCGCGTCCCGGTTCACTACCCGGTTCGCGAACCGGAAAGCGCTTCTACCGCAAAAAAACAATATTTTTTTATTTGCCCCACGGGACCCTTTAATAACCCCAACATCATTCCTAGGGGGTCAAGAAGGGTCTACCTTGCCCCCTTTCATTAAATTCCCCCTTCGTTTTTCTCCTCCTCTTGTCTCTCGATCCTACCGAGAGACAAGATGGCGGCCGCTCCGGAATGTTTAGAATGTTTTCCTGAAAATTTCAGCCGATTCCGTCCACAAACGCCAAAGTTATTAGACATAGAATTTTCAAAAGTCCCATAGAGAAAAAATCCTAACTATATATACCTACTGGCGACCACCAGTAGGTAAAATATATATATATATATATATATATATATATATATATATATATATATATATATATATATATAGTTAAATCGATATTTTTTCATCTATATTTTTTACATCGATATTTTTATTCAATATTTTTGTACTTGTGTAGGTATGGGAGTCGATATTTTAGTAGTCAATATATTTTTTTCGATATTTTGAACCTCGATATTTCAGTACCAGTACATGTCCTACCTTTCGCACACACTGCACCCTGCCCATGGGTGTATCTTGGGCCTACCTAAGGGGTGTCTTACATATAAGAAAAGGGAAGGTTAGGGCCTGGCAAGTGGGTGCACTTGCCAGGTTGGTATGGCAGTTAAGAACTGCACACAAACACTGCAGTGGCAGGTCTGAGAACCCCTTTGAAAGGCTACTGGTGTGGGTGGCACAATAGGTGCTGCAGGCTCACTAGTAGCATTTGATTTACAGGCCCTGTGCACACACAGTGCACTGTACTAGTGACTTAGTAGTAGTAGCACATGCACTATTGCACTGAATAACCGTAGTAAAGTGCCGGGAGTCCTAAAAACAACAAAAAAAGAGGCCAAAAAGCAGAGTCTTGGGGTTAACCTGCTGAAAAAGCAAAGTCTAACACCTGCCAATACTTATTATCGAACTTAAGTCAGCGACTACATCGACCTCCACCTTGAAGAATCTACCCTCAGTACCCCGAAACACTCTACCCGCCCCCTGCTGAATACTCACCCTGCAGAGGATAGCAACCCCAGCCGTTTTAGTAGGTGCAGAGACGCTGTACCGCAAGAGCGGGCGGAACTCAGCTGGATGGCGGGCGAGACGCTGTACCGCAAGAGCGGGCGGAACTCAGCTGGATGAAGGGTGAGACACTGCGCCGCAAGAGCGGGCAGAACTCTGCTGGAAGGCGAGTGAAACGCTAAGAGGCGCCCCACTGCAGATGAGGTGCCTTCACCTGGGGAGGCGGAAGAGGTCCGTTTACGCCGCCTCTCCCCCCCCCCCCCCAGGCACCCCACGCCGTCTTTCGGCGCAGCATTGTAGGATGGCCACACCAGTGAAACTTGCTGGACACCACCTCGGTGCCATCCGGATCTCGGCGCGTTGTGCTGCCTTCGGCGTACTGTAGCAGCAAGAGTGACCGCAACTCAGCTGGACACGCCGTCTTTCGGCGCAGCATTGTAGGATGGCCACACCAGTGAAGCTTGCTGGACACCACCTCGGTGCCATCCGGATCTCGGCGCGTTGTGCTGCCTTCGGCGTACTGTAGCAGCAAGAGTGACCGCAACTCAGCTGGACACGCCGTCTTTCGGCGCAGCATTGTAGGATGGCCACACCAGTGCGGCAACTTGCTGGACACCACCTCGGTGCCATCCGGATCTCGGCGCGTTGTGCTGCCTTCGACCTATTCGCACATCGGTCTGCTACTGACGCCGCCTCACAGGCCAACTGATTTTGTAGGCTTTTTATAGCCCAAAGCCGCATAACAGGTCATGTGACTTGTTTATAAAACTTTTCATTGGTTCATTTTACTTTTGGTTTCCTAATGATGAAATGCTTGATCATATGACCTAAAAATAACACTTTTCATTGGATTAAAACATTTTTTTTTCCCAAACGATGAAAGCCCCACCTTTTTTTTTCTCACTTGGCAATCCAAAAAGGTTCCGTTAGATGACAACAGAGGGGACAGGCAACAAGAACCATCACTCAAAAAAGGGGAGGGCAAGTTCTTCCCTACCGGGTCACGTTGGGGCTCCACCGGAACTCATCGAATTGATAGTCTACAGTGTTTCTGGATGTTTCAGACTGAAGCTGGCGTCAGCATGAGAGCACCACCATCTCGTAGCTCCGTCGTGGCCATTCCGCAAGCAATCATGGCAGCCGCTCCCCACCGGAAGCCTGCGGGAGTCGGGGGCCCCCAAGACTTTTGTAGAATCTTCAAGGCTGAGGGGACGCTTTAGAGAATGGGGCCCAAGCCCTAGCAGACAAGCGTCCGAGTTCCAAGGTGTCCCAGGGCCATTTTAGTGGACCAGGCCCAAATCCGAAGAGCCGGCCGCCATTTTAAGAGTCCTGTGGCAGCCGCCTATCGCTGCACCGCAAGAGTGGGCGCAACTCAACTAGATGGTGAGCGAGACGCTGTAGCCGCAAGAGCGGGCAGTAAACAGCTGAATGGCGGATGAGGCACAGTGTAGCAAAAGCGGGCGGAATGGCAACTGAAACGGTAAAGGGGCGCCCCACTACAGCAGACGATCCTCCACCTGGGGAGGCCCGTTCACGCCGCCCCCCCCCCCCCCCGGGGCGCCCCACGCCGTTTTTCGGAGCAGCATTGTAGGATGCCAAAACCAGTGCGGCAAGTAAAGGACATCACCTGGGTGCCGTCCAGATCTCAGCGCGTTGTGCTGCCTTCGGACTATTCGCACAACAGACCGCTACTGACCATTGTTGCTTCTGTTTTAAAAAATGTTTTTACGTGTTTACTGTTGATGGTGCGTTGTATATATTTATAAGTTATTAAAGTGTTATAATCCTACTACTTTGTTGGAGTGCTATATATTTTTAATGTGACACATAATTGTGAAGACTTTGATGTACAAAAAGGCATCCCTGGAATCTTCCGCTTCAGGCTTGGTCCCACACACCCTCACGGTGAGAATCCCCTCCCCAATCACAATACAGGATCGTTATCAGATAGTAGGAACGAGTGTGGTGTGACGGATCTCATCGGGTGGGGGCCTTGATCTACTGTAACTCCTTTGAAGAGGGGTGATTCTTTACAGTTGAGGCCATAAACTACATCCGCAGGGCTAGGTGATAGCCTGGGACCGGCCTGGACAATCAGACGAAAAGGAAGAGGAATGTCAGAGGGTGCGGTAGTGAATAGGGTGAAAGGGTGGTGTCGGGCGGGCATAAGGTGTGATTCTCAGGGAAGAGCAGCGCAGATGGGGGGAGGTTTATGGCCCATGCATAAGACAGAGAGCGGGGGTGACCAGTGCGTGGGGGAGATGCTTGCGAGGGTGGGGAGCCATGCTGAGGATCGGCGGCGTGCAGAGAGTGGGTCTGGTCAAGGCATCTAAAATGGCTGCCGTGCACGACAAAAGTGTGGCATTGGAAAAAAAGCAAGATGGCGCAGACAATGTTTATCAATACGAATTAATTTATAACAATTATTTTTAACAATATATTTACTCACAGTGTCAAAATGGCGGTCCACACTTCCTGATTTTCTTCGAATAGAACGTTAACAGACGTCACGATCGGCGGCGTGCAGAGAGTGGGTCTGGTCAAGGCATCTAAAAAGGCTGCCGTACACGACAAAAGTGTGCCATTGGAAAAAAAGCAAGATGGCGCAGACAATGTTTATCAATACGGATTAATTTATAACAATTATTTTTAACAATATATTTACTCGCAGTGTCAAAATGGCGGTCAACACTTCCTGATTTCCTTCGAATCGAACGTTAACAGACGTCACGCAGCAAAAAAAAAAAAAAAACGCTCACGCGCAGCCGCTGGAAGACAAGTATCAACATATATGAGCATCCTCAGCCACCCTCAGAAAACATAGGGGGTCAGGATACGTCTCCCGTACCCCCTTATACCCATTTCTCACATTGTTTTTCCTCCATCTTGTAATTTAATTAAAACGAAACACAAAATGGCGAATTCCCGTTTCGCGTCCCGGTTCACTACCCGGTTCGCGAACCGGAAAGCGCTTCTACCGCAAAAAAACAATATTTTTTTATTTGCCCCACGGGACCCTTTAATAACCCCAACATCATTCCTAGGGGGTCAAGAAGGGTCTACCTTGCCCCCTTTCATTAAATTCCCCCTTCGTTTTTCTCCTCCTCTTGTCTCTCGATCCTACCGAGAGACAAGATGGCGGCCGCTCCGGAATGTTTAGAATGTTGACAGACACCGGAGAGCCAATCAGCTTCGCTTCGCAAAGTTCCGTTACGCGAAAAGTTCGCGAACCAGAGCTCTACCCGGGACGCTGTCACAGATATATCTGTTTTTTAAAACGTTAATTTCTCAAAATCCACTGGAGCACATATATTGAGACCCAGCAAAGGCACATCGGGCTAACAGTCCCTACAATTTTGCCAAGTTTCGTGCAAATCCATTCAGTTGTTCGAGCTAAAAGTGAGGCCAAACGCCCTATGGAAAACTCAATGTTAAAAACGCGTTTTGGGACCCCCCTTTTTTCTCGGCCCCCCCTTGACGAAACCCCCCCATATTTTCAGGGGCTGCTCAGAAACAAAATGTGCCATTTTCCTGAAAATTTCAGCCGATTCCGTCCACAAACGCCAAAGTTATTAGACATAGAATTTTCAAAAGTCCCATAGAGAAAAAATCCTAACTATATATACCTACTGGCGACCACCAGTAGGTAAAATATATATATATATATATATATATATATATATATATATATAGTTAAATCGATATTTTTTCATCTATATTTTTTACATCGATATTTTTATTCAATATTTTTGTACTTGTGTAGGTATGGGAGTCGATATTTTAGTAGTCAATATATTTTTTTCGATATTTTGAACATCGATATTTCAGTACCAGTACATGTCCTACCTTTCGCACACACTGCACCCTGCCCATGGGTGTATCTTGGGCCTACCTAAGGGGTGTCTTACATATAAGAAAAGGGAAGGTTAGGGCCTGGCAAGTGGGTGCACTTGCCAGGTTGGTATGGCAGTTAAGAACTGCACACAAACACTGCAGTGGCAGGTCTGAGAACCCCTTTGAAAGGCTACTGGTGTGGGTGGCACAATAGGTGCTGCAGGCTCACTAGTAGCATTTGATTTACAGGCCCTGTGCACACACAGTGCACTGTACTAGTGACTTAGTAGTAGTAGCACATGCACTATTGCACTGAATAACCGTAGTAAAGTGCCGGGAGTCCTAAAAACAACAAAAAAAGAGGCCAAAAAGCAGAGTCTTGGGGTTAACCTGCTGAAAAAGCAAAGTCTAACACCTGCCAATACTTATTATCGAACTTAAGTCAGCGACTACATCGACCTCCACCTTGAAGAATCTACCCTCAGTACCCCGAAACACTCTACCCGCCCCCTGCTGAATACTCACCCTGCAGAGGATAGCAACCCCAGCCGTTTTAGTAGGTGCAGATGCCCAGTATTGGAGGGGATATTTGGGGTGAGCCATACAGGAAGTGTCCGCCTTTTCCAAATGAGTCTCCTGTAAGAAGACAATGTCCGGGTTCTGTTGCAATAGGTAACGCCACACTTGGCGCTGCTTGTTAGGGGGATTAAGGCCCTCGATGTTGAGAGAAAGAACTTTCAAGCAGAATACAGAGGTCATGTTAAAAACCAGTTACAGGTAACCACCATCGAATGGAGTGAGAACAAAAATACGATGCAAAGCACCCCAACCACCCAATTAGACCACCAATGAAAGCGAGCACACCCATAATGCATCACAATGCACAACAAGGAAGAGAAGAGAAAGCAAGAAAAAAAGGAAAAAGGAAAAGAAGAGCAATTTAGCAAAATTGAACAATGGCCAACGTGGCCAACAAGACCTATTCCAGTCCAGGAGCAGGCGAGGCTCAGTGGCATAAGCCATCCCAGAGATGTCACTCGCTTAGGAATAGAGGAGTGGGAGCGAGTGGCAGAAAGTCAGCACCATTCTATGGAGGCACACACCGACACCGCTGCCACGCTAAGTTCAGGGCGAAGAAGGAAAACGCAAAGAGCGTGAGGGTCTATCCCCATCACCACGAGGAACCGCTGATGCCAAGAGCAATGTCCCTCTGGAGCATAGCAGGATGATCAGGTCTACTTAGGCTGGGAACGAGTGGACGACCGTTCTCCCTTGAGAGAGCGCAGATGATGAATAAAGACCTGATTGGCCTGAGAGGAGGACTGCCTTTCACGCTGAGATAGCAGCCACGGTCTGAGTGCTCTAGCCCACTGTGGTTTCACAGGTTCTCCGTCTAGAGGAGGCAATCATGAAGGGCTGGGGATCGCAGCACACGGCGTTTGGACCCCCATTGAAAATGAGCACGAAGAATGGCCCCACTGATGCTGGATGCCCAACTCTCGGAGCTTAATGGTGACAGGTTGAAATACCGTGCAACCACGAAAAGTGGTTGGGGCGAGATCCTGGAATAGCTGGATGGGGGAGACCTTGCATGATAAATCTGATTTGGAACGTGCTGCCTTTAAGATGGCCTCCTTCTCCGTAAAAAAATGGACCCTGGCCAAGATGTCGGGAACCAAGCCAGGACGTCCGGAGGGACCAGTCACCCGGTGAGCCCGGTACAGCGCAGGTGGGGAGGCATTGTCCTTCCCTCTGATTTCGTGGAGCAACTCTGCAATGAAATTTACAATGTCCGAGCCCTCGGCCCCTGTCGGAACACCCATTAAGCATATGTTGTTGCGGTGACTCTGATTTTCCAAGTCCTCTTGCTTAATTTGAAGTTCAATGTGCTGTTCCTCACGGAGAGCCAACCGTTGTCAAAGTTGCTCTTGATCTTCTGTGCGGGCATTGGCCGTCTTCTCGAGGTCATCCAATTGTCCTCCAATTTCTGTGATGTCTCTCCTAAACTCCTTGATGCAGGTTTGCACCTCAGTACGAACAGATCCAATTTCAGACTTGATAATCTGTAGAAAATTGACCATGAAGGATTGGGTAAGGGTGTCAGAGGAACCTTCCTTCAAAGACACCATAGCTACTGGGGGTGCAGTCAATCCATCAATCAACATTTGTAGAGTGCGCTACATACCCGTGAGGGTCTCAAGGCGCTGGGGAGGGGGCCGCTAAGTCTTGAGTACCCTCCTGAAGGTTAGCAGGTCTTGGGTCTGTCGTAGGTTCAGTGGGAGGGTGTTCCAGGTCTTGGCGGCGAGGTGGGAGAAGGACCTCCCACTGGTGCTTGTTCTTCAGATGCGCGGGACAGTGGCGGGTGCCAGGTTGGCGGAGGGGGGCTAACGGTTGGGGGTGTAGAAGGAAAGTCATTTGTTGAGGTAGGCTGGGCCGGTCTTGTGGAGTGCCTTGTGTGTGTGGATGAGGAGCTGGAAGGATATCCTCTTGTTGAAGGGCAGCCAGTGCAGGTTTCTCAGGTGGGGCTTGATGTGGCCGTGGCGTGGTACATTGAGGAACAGTTGTGCTGAGGCATTTTGGATGTGTCAAAGTCGTTTGATGAGCTTGGTCAAGGCTCCCACGTAGAGGGCGTTTCCGTAGTCGAGTCTGCTTCTGACGAGGGCCTGGATGACTGTTCTTCTATTTTCTGTCGGGATCCACCTGTAGATTTTGAGGAGCATGCAGAGGGTGTTGAAGCAGGAGGAGGGGATGGCGTTGACTTGCTTGGTCATGGAGAGCGTTGAGTCGAGGATGATTCCCAGGTTGCGTGCGTGGTCGGTGGGTGTCGGGGCTGCCCCCCGTGCCGTCGGCCACCAGGAGTTGTCCCAGGCTGAAGGGTTGGAGCCGAGGATGAGGACCTCCATTTTGTCTGTGTTCAGCTTCAGTCAGCTGGTCTTCATCCAGTTGGCGACGGCCTTCATTCCTTTGTGGATGTTGGCTTTGGCAGTGATGGGGTCCTTGGTTAGTATCAGTTGAGTGTTGTCGGCATAGGAGATTATGTTGAGGTCGTGCTGTCGGGCGACGTGTGCGAGCAGGGCCATGTAAATGTTGAACAGTGTCGAGCTAAAGGAGAAACCCTGAGCACGCCGCAGATTATCTCAGAGGCATCGGATCTGAATGGTGGGAGGCGGACGCTCTGGGTTCTGCCAGAGAGGAAGGAGGTGGTCCATTCCAGGGCTTTGTCTCGGATCCCTACAGTGTGGAGGCATGCATGTAGTGTGCGTTGACAAACGGTGTCAAAGGCGGCGGAGAGGTCCAGGAGGACTAGGGCTGCGGTCTCACCATTTTCCAGCAGTATCCTGATGTCGTGGCGGCGAGGAGGGCAGTCTCAGTGCTGTGGTTGCTGCGGAACCCTGACTGGGAAGGGTCCAGGATTCTGTTTTCTTCTAGGTATCCGGTTAGCTGTCGTTTGATGATCTTCTCGATGACCTTGGCCGGGAATGGGAGCAGAGAGAAGGGCCGGAAGTTCTTGAGGTCTCTAGGCTCAGCCTTGGGTTTTTGAGTAGGGAGTTGATCTTGGCCTGTTTCCAGCTCTCTGGGAAGGTCGCGGTCTTGAGGGATGGATTGATGACATTGCGCAGGTGGGGTGCGATGGAGCTGCTGGCTTTATTGAAGATGTGGTGCAGGAATGGGTCTGATGGGGAGCCGGTGTGGATTGTGCTCATGGTCCTGATGGTGTCTTCGATGCTCATGCTGGTCCATGCTAGCAGGGGGTCGTGGTCGATGGTGTGCGGAGAGACTGTTGTGTTGCTGTCTGTTGGGGCTGTCTAGGTGTTGAAGCTGTTGTGGGTGTTCTGCTATCTTGCGGTGGAAGAAAGTGGCGAGGGAGTCGCAAAGGGCTTGCGACGGCGGGATATCGTTGGTGTTGGAGCTGGGGTTGGAGAGTTTCTACACAATGTTGAAGAGCTCCTTGCTATTGTGTGCGTTGTTGTCGAGGCGATCTTTGAAGGAGGTCCTCTTGGCAGTCCTGATGAGGTGATGGTGGTTTCGGGTGGTGTCCTTGTGGGCTGCGTGGCTGTCCGGAGTCTGTTCGCTGTGCCATTTCTTCTCTAGCTTCCGGCAGGCTCGCTTGGAGGCTAGGAGTTCTGGGGTGAACCAGCTGGCCCTCTTGCGGGTGTCTTAGTGGGGGGTGTTCTTCTTTAGTTGGGCGAGAGTGTTGGCTAAGTCGTCGATCCAGCGTCTGAGGTTGCGGGCGCGTCGTCGGTGTTGGAGGGTTCGGTGGGTGGGCTGAGAGCGAGGTTTGCCTGTAGTTGGTCTTCAGTGATTTTTCTCCAGCAGCGGCGAGGGATCTGTTTGGTGCGGTGGTGTATGGTGGGTTTATGAAAGTGGATGCAGCGGTGGTCAGTCCAGAAGAGATCGGTGGTGTGGCTGAAGGCAAGGTGGGGGCTTGCGGAGAAGACTGGGTCAAGCGTGTGGCCTGCGGAGTGGGTAGGCGTTGTGACGAGTTGCCTCAGTCCGAGGTTGGCGAGGTTATCGATCAGGGTCGTCGAGTTTCTTTTGTTGTTGTTTTACAGGTGGAAGTTCAGGTCTCCGAGGAGGATGTAGTAGGTGGAGGTCCGGGCGTGCATACTGATGAAGTCGGCTATGGAGTTGCTGAACTGGGGTCGGGGTCCGGGGGGTCTGTAGACGAGGGTGCCTCTGAGGGTGGAGTTGGGGGTCTGTGTTTATCTGGAAATGCATGTGTTCGGTGGTGCTGAGCGTGTCGGCGATGCTGGTCGAGACCCTGATGCTGTTCTTGTGGACGATGGTGATTCATCCTCCGACTCCGTTGGTGCGGTCTCTGCGGGTGATCTTGTAGCCATCTGGGATGGCTATGGCAATGTCGGGTGCAGAGGAGTCGTTCATCCAGGTCTCTGTTAGGAAGGCGACGTCCAGGGATGATGTGTCGAGCAGGTCCCAGAGCTCGACAGCGTTTTTGCGTGCAAAGTGGGTGTTAAGTAGGGTGCATCGGTGGTGGTTGAGGTCTTTCTTGGCGGGTTGTTCGGCGGCATCGGAGGCTGGTGTAGCTGCAGTTCCGGCAGGTGAAGGGACCGTGAGTGCGTTTCGGGGCGGCCTTGAAGCAGGTATGGGTCTGTCCGGGGTTGAGAGCGTGGAGTGTGCTGGCGTCGTAGCGGTGGTGGTGGTCGTGGTGGGTGCGGGAACCAGGGTTTCTGGAGCTAGGCACTGTCCAGGCGCGGATGGGCGCAGACAGGCTTGCCTTAGACGCGCCTTCGGCGCGCCCGCTGTGCGGCCGCCATATATGTGGATGGGGGAGGGAGGAGCAGCTTGGAGGCGGGAGGCAGGGGCTGCGAATGGGCTGTGAGGGGGGTGGGGCTGCAGGGGACGCAGCAGCGGGAACTGGAGCGGTGCGGGCACCTGAAGGCAACCGGGCACAGCAGGGGCAGCGAGGGGGAAACAGAAGGCAAAGTGGCCACAAATCAAAGGCAGCGAGGGGGAGACAAGGCAAATGGGCACAAATCGAGGGCAGCAAGGGGGAGACAAAGGCAAATGGGCACAAATAAAGGGCAGCGAGGGGGAGACAGAAGGAGAAAACGGGCACAAGATACAAACCTAGGGCCTACCACTGGCCACCAGGGATGAGGCGCAGGTGGTAGCCTGTGGGTGGAAGAGGGCCTCAACTTCTAAAGCAGCGGCTGCGTCAGGGCACACAGGCGGAGCTGTGTGGTGGGGGGAGACCTACCAGCAAGGTCAAGATCAAGGGCCAGGTTTGTTCCACAGGGCCACCACAGAGATATCGTTGGGGGGTGCAACAACGTCCTTCCCAGCCTTAGAGCTTGGCATGACCCCTCACGCTCCAACATGCTGAAGCGGGACCAGGGCACGTGAATGAGGTTGGAGGCTGGGCGCCTCCCCCATTATGATGCTAGAGGCCTCTGCAGTGCATAGGCATTTGATAATCCGCAGGAAAGGGAAACAGAGCAATATTCAGTCCCCACAATAGTCAAGGCCCCATTCAACTCCCCCGACGGTTGTCACATATAAGGCCTGGGGTCACAGGTGTATCAAAGGATAGTGCTTCCCAGAATCTCAACAGCTGTGGCAGGGCATCCAGCAATCAAAGATGGTGCCTCTCAAGCGAACACCAGTGGAAGAAGGCGCGCGGTGGAAGAGGGCCAGAGAGGACGCCATGACTCCAAGGTGCACATAGAGAGCCCTCGCTGGGCCAAGCCTGCACTGAAGAGTTTCCAGAGAGTTCAGGGGTGTCCCAGCTGCAGGAACCAGGGGGGGGAAGAGTCAGGGGGTCCGCTGTAGTTGATTTCCAGCAGGGGGGTAGGGTCCATCAAAGTCCCAAGATCACAGGTGCACACAAACTGTAGGGGCCGTCCCCCCACCAAGCCCCAAGAATGTGGGGGCAAGCCAGGGCCTATACCCAGTGTGCTCAATCCACATGAGAAGGTAGGGGGCCCAGTAGGGAAGCCCAGAGCAGGCCACCTCTCCCCTCACCCCTCCTCACCTCCTGATAGGTAACACAATCGCCGTGGGACTCCGGGGCATCAGCGGTGTGATGAGGTGTCCGCCAGGATCTCCGTGGTGCAGGCCCCACACCACGTGGGGAGGCACAAGATGGCGGTGGGTATGGTGTCCACAACTCTGTGTGCCTCCCGTGCACACCCAGTATCCAGGGCCAGAGGCTGCACCTGTAGGCGGGTCGCCGGCCGAGTCCGCAAAACTCCCTGATGGCAGGGGCTAGCGGAATCCAAGATGGCGGCCGTGGGTACCCGGGTCAGGCCTTCATATGTAAACCGATTTTTAACATTGACCAGAGTAATCAATAGTATTCCTGTGAGTACCTCTGCCAGTGATCCAGGAGGAGTGCTGGGACTCCCTGGCACCTCCGATGCCAACACGCTACCAGCAGCATCACCAGCAATGTCCAGGGGCCGCTATAGAGAATTCTGAAGGCAGCGGCTGTCCGGAACTTCCGCTGTGTGCATCTCACTCCATGTGCAGTGAGACCACGCCCCCCCACATGCAGTTATGTGGACCTGGCAAGTGCACCTACTTGCCAGGCCCTAACCTTCCCTTTTCATACATGTGGGGCAGCCCTCAGGCAGGCCCAAGATACCCCCATAGGCAGGGTTCATTATATGTGAAAGGTAGGACATGATGATGAAACCACACTAACCCCAGGGAAATCCTGGGGGAGGGTACCAGAGGTGCAGGGCGCTAGGAGCAGGCCAGCCTCCAACACGAAATGTTCAACACAAATGGGGCCGCTTCCAGTATAATGGTACTCTAAAATTAAATTGTGAATGTGGACCTCTCACAAAAGTGAAGGCCTGGCCTCACACACCACCAGGTGTCATGCTTCATCATTAGCCGTCCTCGCCCCCTAAAAACTCGGTTTGATGGAGGGCGGGCCTTCACCTGGCGACAGGAAATCAATTCTAAACTAAGTGGGGGCCTTTGAAAAGTGAGTGAAGTAAAAACCATTACAGTTATCAAAAACGTTTTAATAGGACAGGTAGCTATATGGTATTAACAAGCATTGGAAATGCAATAGGTCTCGCAGCATTAGAGTTAGTGCTTTTAGAATTGTTTATGGGTTTTTTTGTAAATCTTTAGCATTTTTGTTTCCTGTAGCCAATGCTAAAGAATTTTTAAAAAAAAGCCATAAACATTTCTAAAAGCTCTAACTCAAATGCTCCGAGACCTATTGCACTGTGTGAGGGTGAGGGGTTGAGGGTGAGTGAGGGTGAGTGAGGGTGAGGGTGGGTGAGGGTGAGTGAGGGTGAGTGAGGGGTTGAGGGTGAGTGAGGGTGAGGGGTTGAGGGTGAGTGAGAGTGAGGGTGAGTGAGGGTGAGTGAGGGTGAGTGTGAGGGTGAGGGTGAGTGAGGGTGAGGGTGAGTGAGGGTGAGTGAGGGTGCTAGTAATTACAGGAAATTAGAACAGGAAATAGCGTAGATGGAAAGCGTTTAACAAAGTGAAAATTAGCACATGAGGTTCTGCAAACATCCTCATCGGGGTAGCACAGATCGGCAACTCTAAAAACACATTACTTGAACAGCGAATGAGACGTGAAATGTATTAGGTCACCTGCCTTATAAGGGATTTAAAGGTTAATAACTAATTAGAAATAATGGTCTCACTCCAAAGATCTATTAATAAACCTCTCAGCTCATTAAATACATTCTATACGCCGTCACAGCAGGCGTTTTTAAATATCCGATAAAGGGAAACCCTACTGAAAGGATTCGTGCTGTTGCAGGGAAAATTGGTTCCATTTGAAACCCCACACGTCACGGGGTTCAACTCACAGTGACAGAACTCCAATGCACCGCTCAGAGTGAGATGACATGCCCTGAATGTTAACTCCTCTTTACTTACACGCACCGCCGGCGGTGTAGATGTTAAAAAGTGGGCTGGGTGACGTACAGTAGGCCAATGCCACTGAAAATAAAGTCTGATCAGCTAGCGGCCAAGAAAGTCGCAAAGTCACATACATAATAAAGCATCTAGGTTTCATAAAAGGTTAATGCTCCCTAAAAGCACGTTTCTTCTTCGTGCTGAGGAAAACGAAAAAACCGAAAGAAGCGCTTAACTCTAGTATGCTTGCAACGTATCCTTTTGAATGAGCACCACTAGACATGCGCAGTATTTAACGCTTTCAGTGAGGTTCGCGGCACCATGCCAACAGCTGCACGGTGCCTCCCTTGCGGGTGGCGACATTACGCTGCCAGTGCAGGAGGCCCAGGACCAGTGACGTCAGCTGCGCGCACACACACACCGCACGTCGATGCAACCAAGACCGACGCGGCATTACAACACTGGCAGGTTCAGGCGGATCTCGGGAGCCCATCATGGGAACACAGAACAAGAATGAGCCCTCAGGAAAAGTTAAAAGGCTGCATGCGCTTGCTAAAGCCGACTGCCTAATTTAACCAGCATGCAAAGCAGAAAACACACGCTCATGAAAGTGTCTTGTTGTGACCCACACAGGACACGTTTGGAGCGACTTTGACGGTGTTCAGTAGCAAACGGCAATCGTTATAACACGTCAGCCCGCCTATGCCATAAGTAAAAGTAGCAGTGCCTCCGTGTAGAAGCATGAAACAAATCGTACTCACCTCACGGTAGAAGTAGGAGAAATGCGACACGTCGGGAAGGGGAGGGGGCGGAGCGGGTAAAATAACAAACAAGACGGAGGGAAGAGAGGGGAGGGGGGAGGAGAAATGCGACACGGCCGGAGCAGGGGGCGGAGCAGGGAGAGCGGGCTTTGGAATGTAATTGACACGGCCGGCCGGTCGTGAAACTGAAAGCATGGCCGGCCGGCCGTGAAAGCCTTTGATGCGGCAGGGGAAATGCGAGACGGCGGGGAGGGGGCGGAGCGGGTAAACAAAGACGGACGTGCACGCGCTTTTAAGCTCAATGTGCATGCGCATTGAGCTTAAAAGTCACGGGCACTGCAAGGAATCGCCACGATTCCTTGCAAGTTGGATAAAGAGTCGATGAGCCCCCATAGTCTCGCTTGCTCGATGCGCATGCGCATCGACAGGCGAGACCTAAAAAGGTGGACGATGAGACAGGGGAATTTATTTTCCCATCACCGTAGTGGAGATGGTCAACATGTTTCTGACATTTGGCCCAGGTGGGTCAGTGGCATTCGTCAGGACCAAAAAAAGGGGCTTCGTTCTTACCAATTTTGTTGTGAGAGGGTACCACTTGGTGGGATGACCTTTGTCACACTCCACTGGAGATAGGGGCACACATAAAGCCTACAAAACATAAATATTTACACACAAGAGTACCATCCGAGAACATAAAGTAAAATAACAAGATGCTTAGTTACTTCAAAGAAACATTCAAAACCACATACACATAAAGTAACTTGAGAGGCTATACATGTGTCACTCAGCTGTGCAGACAGTTTTAGTGAGAGTTTTAGTGAGAGTATTTCTCACATGTCTTACCCTAGGCACAAACCCTACCAGCACCATGGAAGGAAAGTGGAGGGGAGGGAGGACATGTACTGGTGTGTGTGACATGTCCAGCTAGTGAAATTCTGTGGATTTTATTTTTCACTGTTGAAGGGCAATCTATCCCATATGCGAACATGGGAGTTGCTTTGTAACATCTTACAAGTATAAATTTCCTTTGGGATAAGATGGAGAAATTGAGTTTAGGCCCACTAAAATCACAATTTAATAACTCCCCATTTTAGGAAACTGCCACTTTTAGAAAGTATGCTTAAGAAAAGGTGCGAAAAATTACGACACCAACTGCTGCACTGCTGCGATTAGGAAAAATATCCTTCATATGTAAACCGATTTTTAACATTGACCAGAGCAATCAATAGTATTCCTATTTTTGTTAAATATTCAGTAATCCATCTTTTCCATGCTTGTAAAATCCCTGCGGAGACAGAACAGTTGAGCTGGAATACTTTATTCCTCATTTTCAAATGTCATATGCTGTTTATCCAAACTTAAACATAGACATGGGTTGCCAACTGTCATTTGACCCGGTACAGTAGAAACACCCAATGCATTTCGAACGATGTACGTTTTTCGACAGGGATACTGTAATGAATCAGAAAGAACTGTTTAAATGACTGTTCATGATGACTGCGGCTGAATAATAGTAATTAATACATTTTATCAATAAACCCCCCCCCTCCCTATCAACCCTAGTTGGCCTCCCCTTTCCTCGTAATCTCATGCTAACAAAAGTTAATGCTGTTGGAGAACCGGGCCTTATGGGCCGGGCGGCGCAGAGCACGCCTAAATCCCCGGATTCACCTGCCTTGTAACTAACAAAGACACGAGAAACTCCGTTGAGCGTGGAAGCCAGGTTTATTAGCTGCAGCTAAGCACAGTTGTCCTAGAAGTTACACGCAAGGGTGGATTCTAAGGAGACCGGCACTTCAATCCGTGGCGTACAATCTTATATAGGAAACATATTTACAATATCCCACTCCCTACACATACAAAAAAGACCAATGAGAAAAGTTGGAAAACAAGCTATCAAGTGTCTCAAAACACGCCCCTTTTTCAGACCCCGTGTGTCACCCCTCCCGACAAATTAATCAGTGATGGTGTTCACAATCCCCTCTCGCAGGTGGCAGAACATGCTTGTGTGTCTCAAAGGATAGTTGTGTAATAGGAGCATACAAGAAGAGAATAGTGAAGGGCAGCCAGATAAGATAGTATAAGGGAAGAATAGGAGAGGGCAAATAGTTGGCTGAGACAGGGATCAAACGAACCAGACATGGATTAGCGAACTCAGCCAAACCCTGACATCGGGTTTCATGAACAAGGACAATGCAGTTACTTTTTAACTGAAAAGACACGTAGCAGCTGGAAAAAGCAAAAGCACATTGTTCGCCGAGCTGCCTGAGTGAGGGCAACACAAAATGGCGACCGGACACAAAATGGCAGGTAGATACTGGCCGAAATCTGAAATCGCAGAACCTCACCAACAAAAAAACTATTTCAAGAAATACTCTGGAAACCCCTCATAGTTCATAGCAACCAAAATAAACAATCAGTGTTCATTTACCGTGAAAGGCCGTGGCTAACAATTTAACGTCTGCATGTCTCCCTTCATTTTCAAAAAAGAATCAACCTACTCCATCTCCCGCCATGCCTTATATTTTCAAACTAACCTGCACACGTGACCCCAATCAGTCCCAAATGAATCCTGCCCTGTGACCCTGGCTCGTGAAAAGAACTTCTGCCTAATAATCCCATAATGCACCTCCTTGGTTACCTAAAATGTGAACCCACGGAAACTGCATAGTGAAACAAACAAATGTCTCCATTCAATACACAAAAATTAATGTACGATCGTATCTGTAGCATGATACATAAACCCATCTAATAACTTGATTTGAGTCAAACAAAATCCATGATATCTAGAAAATCCTGAAAACATAAATGAGTTAATTGATCTGGGGTTGTATCATACATACGGTGCATTTTCCTTATTTGGACCAGGCATACCTTTTTAAAGGTGCGCATGGAGCAAGCCTGCTAAATGCCCATAGTGCTTCCTTTTAAGTAGAATGTTAAACAATCCAAACTTCATGCCACTATTAAATAGTCGAATCAAGGTTCCACAATGGAATGCTGTCTCCTCAGTGATACTTTTAGAAAGTAGGCATTGTCCTATTTAACCATTCTATGTGCCTCTGCCTGGCTGTGTATTCACTGTCTGGTTTTGGAGTGACAGGGGCTAGGGATGTGCATTCATTGTAGAAAGTCTCAAGGGGAGTTGAGGTGTGTCCTGCCTTTCCTGGTGGATTTAGAGTTGGTCTGAATAGCCCTGGTCTGTATTTAGAGTGGTGGGAGGGATTTCACTGGCATCTGAATAGGCAGTGTCTCCTCTGCACAATGCTTTCTCCACCTTTTGTAGGGAAGCTGGGCCAGTGATGGCACAACTGGTTTGGATTGGGCTCAGGGACCCTTGCCACAAAGAGAACAAAAAGAAAATGGGGTATAAGTATTGGACCTTAAACCCCAGAGAATTAGATCACTTCTTGACCCAAGAGGAACCTCTACCAAGGAGAAGATCGGAAGAACTGTAAGGAGGAGTACTGCCCCATTGTTGTGTGTGTGATTTGCTGGGTTGGCCTGCAGTTGCTATTTCTGCCAAGGAGAGGACAAAGACTGGAACTTTGCTGTGAACCTGATTGACGAAAATTGTCCAAGGTTGTGCGTGGGCTTGCCTCCTGTCTCAGGGCCACAAAGACTTCACCTGCAACTCACTGACCAGCAATTGGACTCCTCTGTGGACTCCTGTATTCAAAAAGTTCCTGGGGCCTGAGAATTGTGTGGTTGGTGCTGGAATGCAAGAAGAAAAACGCTGACGCCCTCAGCGACACCGCCAGTGATGCCGCAACCTGCACCGAGGCCATTGGGACTGCTCGTGAAATACACAACACACTGCCCTGCCTGCACCTCAGCTCCAATGCCTTTGACGCCTGCAACACCTGCAGTTATTGGCCATACCAACGCTAGCACTCACACCGACGCCATAACCGCCAGCGTCAGCATCCTGTTATCAAAGCGCAGATAGCCAACTAGGGTGACTTCACAAACTCTCCGACGTCGCATCGCCTCACCAGAACCTATGCCTCGCCGCCGATGCTGCCTAACTTCCCTGTCCTTGACTTGATGCCTCACCTCTTCATGGGCTTGACGCCTCACCTCTCCATGACAGAAGGGAACTGGCTTCGCCTTGGCACCAACGCCTTACCTCCACAACTTTGTGCATAATCTGTTGACTTTGTTTCCAATGTACTGTTGCGGGGTCTGTTTGACTCTGTGACTGGCATGTGCACCTCACTGTCAGCGCTGTACTTTGGATTTGTACCTGTCACAATGTTATTATATATAAAAAGAACAATTGATGGATAGAATTGTGGTGGTGAGCCTTAGCAAGGCCTACCAGTGCAAGGGATTCGCCCTTCTCTGCACATAGTCCTCAGACCAATAGGAAGAAGTTGGCACAGAAACTGCAATAGAAAGTACAGAGTTTATTAAACCTCATGAGGTGGAACCACATTCACACAACACCCTTCGGTAGTGTATGATGTAGCACACTGAATGGAAGGATCTTGGTCCTTTTATACCCACACAGGGACTCAAATGAAGGCGGTACAAGGTACAGAATGCTGGTTTCAAATGCATATAAGGTCATACGGAAAGTGTGCTAGCAACAAGTGGGAGGGGCTAACAGTTAGCTAATTCTGGTGGACACATCCTGACAGTTAGAAGTTAAGGACAGCTGTTAGCTCAACTGAGCATGTGTAAAGCAGAAGAGGCTTAATATATCTCGTCTCCAGGCAGATTTCAAGAGCAGTTAACAGGAAGGTAGGACAGAGCACATGGTGAGCACATGGCAAACAAAATGGCTGCCAGAAATACAAAATGGATTTCACATAACGGACAAGATAGTCTCTAAATACAAGATGTCTTGTGCTAATGCTTAACCTAATCGCTGCTAAATTACAACAGAATGCAGAACAATGTCATACATTCACCCCAGTACAGAGATCTGGGCCAAAATCCATCGTTTTTTTGTTCGCCATGTCATTCCAGTTTGTACCTAGTCATATGCAAATCAGTCTTGACCCTGCGTCCAATGGGAACAGTCCAGCCTGAACTGTGAAGCCAGGTCTTCCTTGGACTGGAAACAAGCCTCCTAGGACCGGTTATGGGCTTTCAGCCCTCATTAGCCAGGATAGTTGACTCCAGTGGCGTGGAGAGCACGGGACCCACGTCTGGGCATACCCGTCCCACTCGGGGTAACAAACGCAAAAAGAACAATTGATGGACAGAATGCAGAACAATGTCATACATTCACCCCAGTACAGAGATCTGTGCCTAAATCCATTGTTTATTTGCTCATCATGCTATTCCAGTCTGTACCCAGCCGTATGCAAATCAGTCTTGACCCTATCCCCAATGGGAACAGTCCAGCCCGAACTGCCAAGCCAGGTCTTCCCTGGACTGGAAACAAGCATCCTAGGACCGGTTTTGGACTTTCAGCCCTCATCAGCCAGATAGCTTGACTCCAGTGGCAGTTCGGGCTGGACTGTTCCCATGAGGCACAGGGTCAAGACTGATTTGCTTACAGCTGTGTCTGAACTGAGGTGGCAAAGTGAGCTAAAGAATGATGATGGATTCAACC
The DNA here is from genome assembly GCF_964263255.1 of Lissotriton vulgaris. Classification (NCBI taxonomy): domain Eukaryota; kingdom Metazoa; phylum Chordata; class Amphibia; order Caudata; family Salamandridae; genus Lissotriton; species Lissotriton vulgaris. The sequence continues at coordinate 153,823 of NW_028243515.1, forward strand.
CAGATCTGTGACTGGGGGTGAATGTTGGAAAAATTTCAGCACTCCGTCCATCATCTCCTTGTGTTTACAATGTTATAATAGCCACAGGTGCAGCTATTTTGTTACTACAGTTCTATTTTTGTAAGTAACTATTTTAAAAGTGATATCTTGATACAACATATGTTTGAGTTTTGTAGTTTTGGTCTTGTTGGGTGTAGATAAAGATACTTTATTTTTCTAAACTGGTGTGGTGACCATTTGTGGTGTTTTCACTGTGTAACTGTGTGTTTTGGTACAAATACTTGACACATTGCCTTTGGGATAAGCCAGTCTGCTTGTGCCAAGCTACCAAGGGGGTGTGCAGGGGTTATCTAAAGTGTGTAATCCCCTTACCCTAACTAGACAACGGTGCATAACTCTGCCAACTAGAGATCCCCCATTTCTACCACACCCTCAACAACTTGCCTCCAGTGTGACAGACATGAACTGTGAGTGATTCAGGTGATTTGAGGGTTGTGTGGAGAAGTTTGAGTTCAGAGGCTAGTCACTGCTGTGATGTTATTAGTCCTGTGAAAGCAAAAGGACACCCTGCTGCCTTATTTTATTTAGAAGCAGCCAGGGTACCAACTTTCTGGCACTATCATAGCAAAGGCCGGTTGTGGATGCTTCTAAGGTCAGTGGTAGTGGTTTGGTAATGCGGCTTTCACTACTATACATATCAGCACTGATGCTTGGGTTTATTTGTCTCTTGCGATTCCTTAGAGAAGCGAGTCGGAGATTTCCCAACAATTACTGTGGAGTAGAATGAAATAGGACTGTAGGTGTTGGGGGTGCCACTTCAGGGGGAGGATGATATTGTGAAGGTAAACATTATTGGTTAAAATGTCAGTGTTCGATCGCTGTTTTACATGAAGAATTAAAGGAATGAATCTCAAAAATTGTAGAAAATCCTGAAAACATAAATGAGTTAATTGATCTGGGGTTGTATCATACATACGGTGCATTTTCCTTATTTGGACCAGGCATACCTTTTTAAAGGTGCACATGGAGCAAACAAGCAAAATGCGCCATATTAGGATGAATGTGCTGCCCCCAGGGCAGTCGTAAGCTTGCACTGCCCTAGGGACAGTACATTCATGTGAAAAACCTACCATTTGTTTTGAAGCCTCTCCATGTTTGACAGTGTAGGCGGCAACCCGCGTGCACTTTTTAGGGGTATTCGAGATCCCCTTGCAGGCAGGTGCAGTCAGTTACTGCACTCACCTTCAAGAGGATGTCTGGGGGGTCCGGAGGGCTGCCATCTTTAGGTGCCGCACTGACAGTGCGCCCCCTGACAGCTTCTTTGTCTTTGAGCCTGCATAGAGACAAAGGGATTCCCTCATTTGCATTTGGCCACGCCCCCATGCAAATGAGAGAATGCCCTATGACGATAGTGTGGACATTTTGTGTCCGCACGCTATCAGTATTGCAGAATGTGACACACAAGCATCTGCTGCCCCTTCTGTAATAACAAAGTGTCCCAGTGGTGCACAAAGCAGGCACAAATGCCCGTGCCCCTGGAACACTTCCATAACATGCCCCCAGGTGGTGAAACTAAACCATCACCTTCTAGGAAGAAAATTGGAGAAAGGAAAAACTGTGGAACACAAGGTCATATTAGTTTGTGATAAGTCTACAGGGGAAGTTTCCAAAACAGTAACCATGCAATTTGGAAGGATTAGGGGCCCTTTCACTAAAGAGGAGAAAGAAAAGCAAAGGAAGATAAATCAGTGTTATTGGCTGAGCCAGAACATCGGCGATCTGCGGTAGGGTGACTGTGGCAGAGTTTCCCCGACCCGCTTGTTCACCAGAGGTGCCTAAATCGTGCTTTATGCTGTGCCTGAGTAATTTTAAAAAACGTTTTATTCTGTTTCTGATTTTAAAACTTTAATTTGGAAACTGATTTAAAGGTTTATGTGTGCTAGCTTGTACCGCACTATATTGAGTTGCGCTGCTGCAAATTACCTTCTCCCTAACCTGAACTGAGAGGGGGGGACGGTTACCTTCAGGGCAGCTGAGGAAGCCTGCCCTGGCCTCAATCACCACTCCTGCCCGCCCCGGTCCGACGCGGTAGCCAGGACCGTTGCGCGGAGGGCGGGTCAGGGAGAGCCAGGCACTTCCTGTTTCTCACTGGAGTGGTTAGTGCTCTAGTGGTGCATTTCCAGGGCTATTTAGCCCTCGCCTGTTCTCGAGCGTGCAGCGTTCGTGTGCAGGAGAGCCGAAGACACGCCGAAGAGTAGCCAAAGAGTAGCCCGTCTGCGCCTCAACGTGGCTAGGGGCTATGGACGCTACTCAAGTTAGTACTGGCTCCATGGTGGACCGCCGAATCAGGTACACAGCCCAATCCCTTAGAATCCTGCAACCTCTTCCCTTAGTGGGTTGTGTTCGTGATTCCTGGCCATGCCCAGAAGGCCCTTTTTCGTGTATTCACTGCCGCTTTCAGGCATCTCATGTTGCTACCCTATCTGGTTGTAACATGGGGGGGACTATAGTTCAAAATGGTTTGAGCTCCTGGACCTCATCACTGTGGTAAAACCTCAGGTCTGCTTCCTAACTGAAACCTGGTTAAAACCACATACGGTCCCTGCCATCACCTTGGGGATCCCTGCTGGATATAAAATCTCTAGGCTTGACCGTCCGACTAAAACTGGGGGTGGCATTGCCATAGTATACGAAGAAGGACTGAAGGTTTCTATAATCGAACAAAGAAGCTGCTCCTTGATGGAAGTGTTGATCTTCAAGGTTAGTTCAGCCTCCAAAGCTCATTGGAAGGGAGTACTAGTCTATCGCCCTCCAGGGCCGAGCACGGGCTTTACTCTATCTCTGACCGAACTCTTGGCCCCGTATTTTAAAGCTAAAGAATATTTCCTTCTTTTGGGGGATTTTAATATCCATGTAGATTTTCCTTACCTCCCTGAGACGCTGTCTTTGCTTTCCGACCTTGCTCTCTTAGGGCTCCAAATACAGAACAGTAACCCTACACACATAGGAGGCCACACTTGAGACCTAATTTTCTCCAATTGTCCCAAAATATTGAGTCGACCTTCGACCCGAGTAAACTGGTCAGATGACTTCATGATTGAATTTTCCCTCCTTGGTCTGCACAAACCTAATAAACAGCCTGTTCTTCCGCCCCAGTGGCGTAGACAGTGGCATAAGGTGACACTGGATGATTTACAGAAAGTATGGGTAGAACCCACCATCTTAGCTAAAGACAATGTGGAGTCCACCCTAGTTAAGTTCAACACTGCCCTTATTGAGGCAGTCAATTTGTTGGCTCCAATGAAATTGCATAAACAGCGCCTTTCATCCAAGAGGGAGATTTGGTACACTGATCAACTTAGATTGGAGAAACAGGGATGTAGGAAACTGGAAAAAGCTTTGAGAAAAAATTACTCTGAGGAAGGTAGGAAGGAATACTCTGCTGCCTTGTCCTCATATCATAAAAACATTAGGCTAGCTAGGAAAACCTGCCTTACTTCACAATTGGCAGAAGAGGGCAATTCCTCCGGACGACTTCTCTCAATCCCGGTGCAATGATATCTCCTTATTCTTTAAAAACAAAATAGAGTTGATCTATGATAAAATCACAAAAGTCAGAAATCTCAAAGGTTGCGCCAACAGTACCCCTCCCTTGTCACGTACACATAAGGGAGGCACACTCACTGTCTTTCCGGAGGTCAGTCAAGGTGATATCTATTCTTTGATAAGTCACATCAAAACAGGGTCCCCTTTAGATTTCCTGCCCGCCAAGATGGTGGCCTCTCTAGGCAACTTACTTTGCCCCATGATTCAGATAGTGATTAATATCTCACTTAATGAAGGACAAGTACCTCTAGAATGGAATAAAGCTGTAGTGAATCCTATCCGTAAGAACTCAGCCTTACACTGGACAGACCTATCCAACCTCCGCCCCATTTCCCTTCTGCCGTATTTGAGCAAGATAACCGAGAAGCATGTGAATACCCATTTGTCTAATTTAATCGAGGCGTCGGGAGGGCTGGACCACACGCAATCAGGTTTCAGACCCAATTACAGCACCGAATCAGCTCTCCTCTCTGTGACAGATACCATCAGGATGGCACAGGATAGAGGGGGCTCAATGATTCTGGTGCTGTTGGACCTGTCCGCAGCCTTCGACACGGTATCACATGATATTCTTCTCGGTCGTCTGCAGGAGGTGGGGATAGGAGGTCGGGCTCTGTCCTGGTTTGAGAGTTTTCTCTCAGGCCACTCACAAAGTGTCAGTTTGGGCTCCCATCGTTCCATCTCTAGGGAACTTACCAAGGGGGTTCCACAGGGATCATGCCTAAGCCCCACATTATTTAATGTGTATGTCGCCCCCTTGGCTGAAATTGTGAGAGCGTATGGATTCATTCCAGTGTCGTATGCTGACGACACCCAGCTCCTGTTTCCATTCCAGACCCTTACTCCTGCTATCAAACACGCTTTTGCTGAAGGAATGAGAGCGGTGTCTGAATGGATGGCCTCCGATTGCCTACAATGTAATGTGGGCAAGACCAAGGTCATGCTTTTTGGGGAGGCCCCCCTCCTATGGTCGCCGGACTGGTGGCCTTTGGACTTGGGACCTGTCCCTTGTCCTAAACAGGCAGTGAAGAATCTAGGCATGCGACTGGACCAGGGATTACTGCTAAAATAACACGCGAACCAGGTGACAGGATCCTATTTTCAGGTACTTGGACTCCTGATAAGCGTATTTCCGGTCTTGTCGGACATTTACAGAAAGACCCTTGTCCAGGCCCTTGTAGTCAGTCGATTAGACTATTGTAATGGTCTTTTTTATCTGCTAATGAGGACGTGCTTAGCAGACTGCAAGTTGCCCAAAATACTGCGGCAAGGATGGTCCTTAATGTCCCGCCTAGAACTCCCTCTCGCCCTCTTCTGGAAAAACTCCACTGGCTGCCCATCCGCCAGCGGGTTACATTTAAAATTTGTTGTGTCATACATAAAAGCCTCTCTGGCATAGGCCCTCAATATCTGGTCCAAAAATTCAGCACATATAAACCTGGACGGTCCCTTCGATCCAGCAACCAATTATTGCTACAGGTTCCCTTAATCAGAAAGGCAAGGCAGGGTGGCCGTGCACTTTCGTATATGGGCCCTACCCTCTGGAACAAACTTCCCTTCAGTCTGAGACAAACTGCTAACTATTCTGTCTTTAGGAAAACACTAAAAACGCACTTGTTTCTGACGGCAAAAATTCTTGTGCCTCCCTAAAGCCCTTTTATGCACTTAGGAAGAACCAAACGCGGAGATACCCCTTCGGGGGTCGAATCCTGCACTATACAATCATATAAATAACTAAATAAATAAATAAATAAATACGCATACCTGGCCATTTCATAAAAGACTGCCCAACTAAGGGCCAAATTACAAAACTGGCAGTCTGATGACCCCCAGAGTTGCTTGGGCATGGTGGTGTGGTCCAGCCACTGCTGCACTGGCGGTCCGACTGCCCCATTCCGAGCTGGGCAGTCGGACCACACTGGAACCGTCGACACAGCCAGGGAACCGCTGTTACCTGGAAGAGGCACGGCGGTCAGAGGTCGCAATATGCATGGCGGAATCACCGCAGTCCCGCCAAGCATATTATGAGCTTCCTCTCCGCCACGGTGACATAGAGGTTTCTATTCCATGTCAACCCTAGTGGAGAGGATACAAAGGGGGCTCTACAGGGCCCCCTGTGACTCCTCCGCTTGTGCATGCACACAGTGGGGCATAACATGTGCCCCCCTGTGTGCCTGTACCAGAGTTCCTGCACTGCATGGACTTTGGTAGGTGGGCGTCAGCAAGTCTCGACGGTGTGGGGGTTATGCAGTGGAGTAAGGGCTCACCCCGTACCACCAAAACTCATAATCGGGCCCTAAGTCTGCAAGTCTACAAAATCAAGAATGTGTAAACCTGGAACACAATCCTTACCCATAGTCAGTACAGAACCGGCGGAGAACAAATACACTTAGTAGGAATTAAGGTCGGCCTGTGTGTTTGTCTTCTAGTAGTAGTAGTATAAAATGCTTTATTGTATTAATCATTTGATTACAATAAAAGAGAAAATGCAAACGTTGAGTAAAATAAATTTCCCTAGTATACATCATATAAAAGAAAATACATAATTCAAAATACCATATATATCCATATATTAAAAATAATCTAAGCAGTTAATGCTTTATAGGCATGCTCTAAAAACTGAACCGTCCTTGTAATTGCACTGTTCTCTTTGAGCCTGAAACTATAACGTACAGCCTCTACAGTTGTTCTTATTTTCGCATTATTAAACAAGGGACATAAGTATATCCTCCGTATCGGCAACAGCTTCGGGCAGATGCCATCACCAGCCCCTTTTGTACCGCTTTCTTCGCCATAAGTTGGCAGGGTATGCTCAGACGTGAGTCCCTTTCTCACTTTGCCACTGGATTCAAGCAAGCCGGTCTGAAGACGGCTGAAATGCCAGAAACCGGTCCTCGGAACCTTGTTTCCGGTCCAGTGAAGGCATGGCTTGGCAGTTCGGGCTGGACTGTTCCCATGAGGCACAAGGTCAGACTGATTTGCATATGGCCATGTCTGAACTGGGGTGGCAGAGTGGGCTAAAGAACAGTGATGGATTAAACCCAGATCTGTTGACTGGGTGTGAGTGTTTGATTGGTTCAGATGCTCCGCCCATCACCACCCCTTTTTGTACCGCTTTGTTTGCCATAAGTTGGCAGGGTATGCTCAGACGTCAGTCCCTTGCTCACTTTGCCACTGGATTCAAGCACGCCGGGCTGAATACGGCTGAAATACCAGAAACTGGTCCTCGGAAGCTTGTTTCTGGTCCAGGGAAGGCATGGCTTGGCAGTTTGGGCTGGACTGTTCCTATGAGGCACAGGGTCAGACTGATTTGCATATGGCCATGTCTGAACTGGGGTGGCAGAGTGGGCTAAAGAACGGTGATCGATAAACCCAGGTCTGTTAACTGGGTGTGAGTGTTTGATTGGTTCAGATGCTCCGTCCATCACCACCCCCTTTTGTACCAGTTAATTTACTCCACAGCCTTTGCTGGTTAACCTTGTCAAATGCTGTGGAATAATCCACAAAACAGCCGTATAGGGTAATCTTCCACATGCTTGCCTCTCTTCCTAATACAGCCAATGAAGCGATATTATCAAGTGTCGAACACCCAGAGCAAAATCCAGTTTGACTTATTGTTATTAATGATTTTCCTCTGCCCATGACCTTAATTTATTTTGAAGGGGTTTTGCAAACAGTTTTCCTTCAAATTCCAGCAATGCTATTTGTCTATAGATGCGATTTTCCCACTTGTTGCTTGGCATAAATAGGTCATCTGGCTGTTTATATGAATTGGTGCCGTGTCCCACCAGGGTCCAGAATGTGCGCTCGTTCCTTGTCGATATAGCATGTTATAATTTACATAGGCAGTGTTCGCACTATCCCACTTTATCTGTAAATTCATATTCCTAAATACTTTATATCTTGTATTTTCGCGTTGCGCTCTTTGGGGATCAAGAGTTTTAAGATATGTTGCATCTTCTTGCGATAGATTCTATTTGGTTCAGTTAATTATGAAGTCTTTGTTGCGTTAATATTTGGTTGCGACTCCTGTATACTTGCCACAAGACTAGATAGTATATTTTTAAGAGTAGATTGCCAGGCATTCAACCAGCCGTCTTCTGTCTTAATAGAATAATATGTTTTTCTGTACTAAATATTATAGTTTCTTTGAGGTTGGATGCCTTCACTTTTAACATATTGTTCCAAATAAGTCTTTTCTTATTCACAGCAGTCAATCTGCCACTATTTGCCAGTTGCATGAGTTTCCCAATAATCGTGCTTAATGCTGATGACTAACCTTTGAGGATCGTGATCCCTCTCGGATCTTGGTATAATGGCATATTTTTTACAGAAATGAAAATAAGCATAGTGGACAAATGTAAAATCTATAATTGATGACCCCATTGGCCCACGAAAAGTTAAGGAGGCTGGTTGATCTTCTTCTAGCCTACCATTAAGATGTCTGTATCCTAAGTCTGTCAATAAGTCATATGTGCACTTGATAGAAGCACCAATCTTTTTTGGCTTGTTCTCTAATGGAAAAACAGCTTGTGGGATATTATAACCCATGTCTGGTTCATCACTACTTAAAGGATTAACAGCCAAAGGCAATAGAGAGTTTGATTAAAATCTCCCCTTATTATAACCAACATATGTTCATTCGCTGCCGTTATTTGTTCCAATTCGTCTAATGTTGTCCGATATCGGCACTTATTTTTCACCAGATGGGGTGGGAAATATATGTTGATAATCAAACACTTAGTAAAGTTTTGATGTATTAAGAGAACTGGCAATACATATATCGATGTACTTTTTATTTTTCTGCTTTTCACACATGATTTAGTACTTATTAATGTTGCCAATCCTCCGCTTGGTCTTGAGAAGGCATTCTTTTTTGCTTTAATTTCATGTGTTGTAAAATTATGAATATTCATATTAACTGAGTGCCAGGTTTCCTGTAGACATATTACACACTGATCTTGTAAAAAGCTCATCATTTAATCCCCTGCCTTTTTTAGTTGTCGCTCAAAACCTGCTAAATTCCATGATAAAATGAAGAACTCACTTTGTTTGACTTCCCTTTCATCAGTTCTATTAGGAATACTTCTTAGTCACATATGGGCACTGCATCAGCTCGCAACAAGGAGCATCTGCAAATGGTTTGTCTTCTAGCTCGACCTCAAAAGGGACTTCTAGTGTCTTTCATCATCGTGAGCATAGCGGTAACCGTAAAATCAAGTTCAGGAAGTATGTGGAATGTGAGAGCCTTTATAGACTCTGGGGCAATCAGAAATTTCATATGGACGCACTTTCTGGCCATATTAGGCATACAAACCTTGCAAAAAGACAAACATGAGTTTGTAAGGGCCTTAGATAGAAAGGAATTAACTTCTGGATTGATACAATTCCATACCAAGCTCTTAGAAAGGCTATGTGCAAATAAGCATAGTAAGCATAGTGAGAAAATCACATTTGATTTGATAGACACTCCCCAGTTCCATCTGATTCTAGGACTTCCCTGGTTAATCATGCTTAACCCACACATAGATTAGGATACCAGAGTCATTACATCACTTTTAGCCCATTGTTAGGGCTACTGTTATACAGAGACACAGGGAAGGACGGACTGGACTATCAATGTACAGGAACATCCACAGCTGATTAACAGTGTACCACAAGGGAAGATCTTCTTGACATCTGTTGAGACCTACTAGACGTTTTTGACAGGAAAAGGAGCCAACTCTCTTCCTCCGCACTGTAGTTTTGACAGCAGAATCAATTTGGTCCCATGGTCCAAATTGCCCTGAAGTAGAATGAATGTACTAACTGGAAAAGGAAAATGAACACCTTATGGAATACTTGGATGAATATTTGAAAAAAGTTTTTTTCTGCTATTCCAAGTCTCCTGTTTCCTTCCCCCTGTTTTTTGTACCCTAAAAGGGAGAGAGCTCAATGTGTATATTGATTATAGAGCCCTGAACAATAGTACACTCCAAAATCGTTACCCATTACTTCTGATCCCCAATCTACTGAATCAGGCGAAAGAGGCTGCAAATTACACTAAGCTAGACTTGCGGGTGCATACCAGCTTGTCAGAGTCTAAGCGGGAGATGAATGGAAGACTGCTTCCAGGACCAAGTTCGGTCTCTTTCAATATCAGGTCATGCACTTTGGACTCTGCAGTGCCCCGACTGCCTTTCAATTCTTTATCAAGTAAGGGCTTAGAGAATTCATAGACGTGTGTTGTACATTGATTTTATTATCATCTATTCCCATTCTCTGTTTGAACATATCCCACAGGTTCACACCATTCATATACAACTGTGCAAGTATAATTTGTACGTCAAATTGGAAAAGAGCATTTTTTACACCAAAGGGGTCAGTATGAAAACCAAAAAAGTCAAATTCATCTTGCAATGGCTATCCCCGTCTTCTGTGAAACAAATGCACAGTTTTAGTGGTTTGCCAATTTTTACAGTTATTTCATTGCCAATTTCTCTGACACTATTACTCCCATAACGTGTTTACTTCGTAAAGGGATAAAGTCTAACTGGAATTCTGAAGCCATACAAGCCTTTCAGTTATTAAAAAGGCATTTCACCACACTACCCATACTAGCTCATCCAAATCCTGACAACCCTTATATTGTAGAAGCGGATGCTTCTCAGGCAGCCATAGGTGGTGTACTGTCACAACAAGACAAAGAAACAGGGCAACACCACCCTAAAGCTCACTATTTTCATAAACTGCTCCCTGCAGAACATAATTTCACCATTGCAGATCGGAAGCTATTGAGTATAAGGTCAGTTTTTTAAGATTGGCACCAGTACCTGTTATGGGCAAAACACCCTATGGATTTTACAGTTCCTGTGATCAGTCCGTGCCCTCCCGGCTTGCCAGTTAAAATGGACATTGTTAGTTAATGATAACAACTTTGTAATCACTTACATACTAGGATAGGAAAACCCAAAAGCCGATCGTCGTGAATTGGAAAAAACTATGATTTGAACAATGTGGGAGAACCTAAGCCCATCTTACATGCTAACTGCTTCCAAGGGGTTGTAGTGATATCAACTTTCCTAATAGATTTGCAAAACAGTTTGAGCACCAATTCCCAAACGCAATGGTTGTCTAACTACCCAGATTTAGTATTTTATGATGGCATTTTGTTTAAGAACAGTTGTTGGTATTTACCTACAAAAGACAGTCAACAACAAGCCTTATATCTGTGTCATGATAATCTGTTAGAAGATCACCCGGGGTGTCAAAAAATCGTAATCCAACCACAAAGATATTTCCTGTAGCCATCCATGTCTAAGGACACATATGATACTTGTCTATTTGCTGGATGAAAAACATCTCATTTTCCTTCGACAGGGTGTAACTCCCAGTACCACCCATACCATGGCAAACAGTCTCAATGGACTTTGTAGTTGAAATTCCCAAAACCAAGGCAGGATTCACTACTAGCTCTACTACCGTGGATCATCTATCAAAAATGGTGCATTTTGTTCCATAAAAAAAATTGCCCTTGGCTTCAGAGTTTGTCCCTATTTTTATGACTCATGTGGTATGGCTACATGGTTTACCCTCAGTTCTGATAAATGATCCAGGAACACAATTTGTCTCTCACTTCTGGAATGCGTTATGTGAGTCCTTCAACATGGATGTGCGCTTATCTTCGTCTTACCATCCACAAACCAATGATCAGACAGAAAGAAAGAACCAAACCCTGGCGCAATTTTTGTGTTGTCTCTTACTCGCTGTTGAGGGGGATTGGTTTATTTGTTAAGGACCATTGAGTTTGCATATAACAATGCAGATAATGCATCCTTGGGTAAATCCCTATTCTATTGCTTACAAAGGGGTACTTCAAGAATTGTTCCATGGTAAGAGCCACATACTATCAAGGTCCCTGCAGTACATGATTTTCACACAATGTTAAAAGCACTTTGTAAACAGGCTCATTTCAAATTGGCTAAAGCCAAAGAGGTCTTCGAAGAAATGGCTGACTAACATGGTCAGGTAGAGAATATCTTGGGTGTAACTGATGAAGTATGTTTGTCCACAAAAAATCGACACCGTCATGGGACAAAGAAGTTGTTACCTCTGTCCCTACACCATCACAAAAGTCCACAATACGGTGTCCGTAAGATTAGCTCTATCACCTGCTATTAAAATACACTGCAAATTCCATGTTTCTTTATTAAAAAAACTACACCCAGACACTTGCGTGTCTGCTCCACCACCTCCACTAGTTGCAGATGATTACAAAGAATATGAGGTTTGCTTTATTCTACACTATGGACTTACTGGGGAAACTGTATCACCTTTTGGAGTGGAAGGGGTATGGTCCCGAAGAATGCTCATGGGAGCCTATTTCCATGTTAGCCATGCTGCCCATCTAATCCGTGCCTTTCATGCCAAATATCCACATAAGCCACGTCCAGACTCCTTCCTTTTGGGGCTTTTTTTTAGGGGGACGGAACTGTTGTGGATCTTATTCTGTGATGTGGCTTTAAGCTCCAACCACATACAAGGTACAGCCTTCTGCTCTTTGAAGGCACGTTGTCTGGGCCACCGAGCACTGCTCTCACATTTATCTCAGCTCGCGAGCAGTGCTCTTATCTTTATCTCAGCCCCAAGCACTGCCCTTATCTGTATCTCAGTCTCCAAGCATAGTTCTTATCTCATATCAGTCCCAAAGCATTGCTCTTATGTTTATCTCAACTCCCAAGCACTGCGCTTATATTTTTATCCCCAACTCGGCCCACTGACACTGTTGTGATATCTTTGTTGTGTTACTAACGATTTTGCTACTCTGTCTGTAGGTTTTCAGAGGTTTTCCAAGATCTTGCGAGATCTCTGCACCTCTCGGCGGCCATCTTGGATGGGGTCTTATTTATAGCGCGCCGAAGACCACGAGGCTTACTGTGCCTCAAATGTTCAGCCTGAAAGGTGCTCCGCTTCACGCTTACTAGAGCCTGGCCTTGAATATTATTCACCAGTATTTTCCCACGTCATCTTCACGACGCAAGTTTTCAGGATCCATGATCTCTCACAGCCTCACACTCTAGAGTACCCATAAGGCCAAGAAAAGGTTAAAAGAAACAGTTAATGCATATAAGGAACTATTTAACATTTTGCGTGAATGCAAAAGCCTATTTTGGAAAGAAAGCGAGAAAACAACTGATAATCAAGGAAGTAGAAAGAGGCTTGTGGAACAGCACAGAATACTGCGTAATAACTGGTTCTTGTGACTTTTCTAGGCGTGGATACAACGTCCAAAGCAACAAGAGTCAGCAGTTCATCAAAACAAAGCAACTACTCGCAATTTAGGTAGAAAGCTGTAGTACTGAATGTCATTAGTACTTACCTGAATTATTTAACAAGTATTAATACCTACTACTTGTTTACTAAACATTAAAATGTGTGTGCAAAGCAAGCAAATGAAAAGAGAGACCACACATCACACCCAGCTAATGACAATAATTACAGAAGCATGCCTCCTGTGGATGGTCAGTTCATTCCAAGTAGTTAAACGTTCATTGAAAGGGAGGGTATTATGGAATCAGGATAACACTGAAGTAAGAAAGGGGCTCTCATGAACCTTGTGTTTCATGCCTTTAAGGTACAACAGCGGCATTCCCAGATGGGGCGCTCATGCTGGACCTTCTTCCCTGAGCCCCATCTGTATATCTTGTTGCTTCAAATCACAAATAGGAAGGTAGGTTTTGAGGAGTCGACCCCATATCGTCTCTGGAAACACGTCGCGGGGTTGAAGAGTAAGGTACGGTGTGAGTTTGATAGTAAGAAAGAGGGAAAGAAAAAAGAAGGCAGGCAAGAAAAACAAGATGGCAAGAAAATTCACAAAAAGCAAGAAAAAAGGCACCAATATGGAAACAGAAAGAAAGAAAGCAGGGAGGAAAGAGAGAAATAAATAAAAAGAAAGAGCGAGAAAAGGAAAGAGAGAAGGAAAGAAAGAAGAAAGGAAAGAGAAGCAGCAAGAGAAAAAAAGGAAGAAGGAGAGATGAAAAGAAAGAGAGAAGGGAAAGACGGAAAGAAGAGGGAGAGAAAGAAAGAAAGGAAGAAAGAAAGAAAGAAAGAAAACCAATGAGGAAAGAAGGAATGAAAAAAGGCAAAATCAATTAAGAAAGAAAGAATGAAACAGAAATAAAGAAAGACAAGGAATGTGAAAAGGAAAGAAGACGAAAAAAGGACAAATAGAAGGAAGGAGAGAAAGAAAGAAAGAATTGAGAAGGAAAGATAGTTAGAAAGAAGAATGAAAGAAGGTAAGTATGATAGAAGGTAATAAAGAAAGAAGGCAAGGAAGAAGGAACAGGAAAGAAAAAAAGAAAGAGAAATTAACTAGGAAAGAAAGAATAAAAGAAAGAAAAAAGAACCAACAGGATAACTTAATACAGAACAGTTTTAAATCAATATAATCTGATCTGGTATGCTGAGGAATAGTTGCAGTCATTAAAAGTAAAGCACTCCAATAGGATTTTATAAAAGCATTAGCATAAGATGGGATCCGATAATGATGGAATCAGTAAGTCCTGATATTACATCGGGATTTAAACACAAAACTAAGTTAATTGCACAGTAAAAACAAAAACACTGGCACTGTCATTGAAGGGAACTAACTTGTATGCAGATGCGTTGCTTCTGAGACAGCAAAATGTAGTCACTCAAAGTGAGGCTAACCAGTAGCTTAAGTAGGCTGACCCACTGCTTTAAACTATATGCTGTGGAGGGCAGAATCACAATCACAGGTAGCTGAAAGCCGCTATATGTAAATATATCCTACTTATTTTAGTACAATCAAAAGGTTTTGGTTAACACCAGACTTAACCCCTTCCATGCTGATGACGGCCAGGAGCCGTCATGGCACACAGTGCTGTGTGCTGACGGCTCCCGGCCGTCATGACCAAACCCGCAATCGGAATGTGCCGCACAGGAGCAGAATTCCGGCCACGGGCAAGGGGTTAAAGAGTGCTACAGCACTATTAACTTAATTTCTAAATAAATCTTACATTAATGGAAATATATAACATGTAATCCAAATAATTTGTATGATGTTTACAATAAAAAAATAACTTCACAACTAAAGAAAAAAATATTGTGTTAACAATCAATAAAAGTGATGCATAGAATAATAATTAATTTAGTTATTTTTTAATACTGTTACATTAATGTCTACATTCAAAATATGATTCAGAAAAGGGGGTGGTGATGAACAGAGTGTCTGAATTAAGCAGACCACTCTTACCCTGTCCAAAGATCAGGGCTTGATCCATCACCGTTTTTTAGCTCACTGCACCATCCCAGCTCAGAACTTGGCTATATGCAAATTAGTCTGACCCTGGCCCAGTGCATCATGGGAACAGGGCAGACCAAACTACCAAGCCAATTCTTATACTGGGAAGGAAACAAGCTACCGGGGACCGGTTTCTGGCATTTCAGCCGTCTTCGGCCCGGCTTGCTTGAATCCTGATGGTGCAATGAGCTAGGGACTCACATCTGAGTATACCCTTCCACGCTTATGGTGGACAAAAATGATTCAGAAAAGGGGGTGGTGATGAACAGAGTGTCTGAATTAAGCAGACCACTCTTACCCAGTCCAAAGATCAGGGCTTGATCCATCACCGTTTTTTAGCTCACTGCACCATCCCAGCTCAGAACTTGGCTATATGCAAATTAGTCTGACCCTGGCCCAGTGCATCATGGGAACAGGGCAGACCAAACTACCAAGCCAATTCTTATACTGGGAAGGAAACAAGCTACCGGGGACCGGTTTCTGGCATTTCAGCCGTCTTCGGCCCGGCTTGCTTGAATCCTGATGGTGCAATGAGCTAGGGACTCACATCTGAGTATACCCTTCCACGCTTATGGTGGACAAAAATGATTCAGAAAAGGGGGTGGTGATGAACAGAGTGTCTGAATTAAGCAGACCACTCTTACCGAGTCCAAAGATCAGTGTTAGGAATCGAGCTAGTCCTATCTTAGTGACCATGCCTTAACATCACATGACCAGGGATAGGTAGATAAAAACTAGTCCTACCTTAGGCTCATTGCTCGATATTGCCAGTGTTTGGATTCCCTTCCTGGTTGTTGGTTGTTGCAGTTTGCAGAGCTGAGCCTCCTCATCGGCTTGCCTACTCCTTGTTGCTGTCCTGTTCCTCTCTCGGGCTCGTGAGAGGGTTTGCGTTCATTCCTACTTCGTTTTTGGTCCCTTTCCCGTCTGACAATCCCTTCAGTGTAGGTAGCGGTATCCTGGTATCCCTTCCCTTTTAGTGTCCTTTCCCTCGTGTTTGGCCCCGGTGATTCCGTTTAATTTATGTCCTGAGTGTTCGGGGGCTCCCGTTCACTCCAGCGTGATAGTTTATCTAACGCTGAGTTACAGAAGCTTGCTGCGAGCGTCAGCGCATCTTTGCTGGACTGCGCTTCGCTTCGTTGTGTGCGGAAGTGACGTTTTGGGTCACTCCGCGGCAGCTTCGATTCCAATTGCGCTGTTTGTTTAGCGCTACGGAGGGTTCCCTGCTCCTTGCCCCTTCGCGTTTCTTTTGGTTAAAAACGGGGTTTTTTGGTATAGGCTGCAAGCCAAAGCCTACCTTTTTCCCCCACAATATTATTTTTGGTACAAGGACAAATCGTTACTCCGCTCCTTCCCTAAGTCTGCCATATACACTAGTGCAGATACGAGAGTACATCGTATTTTCTGGTGCAGTATTACTCGTCTTTACGAAGCAGAGCCTGCACAAGCCACAGGTGAGAAGGGTTGTATGGTTGCTAAGGCATGGTCATTGGGGGTTGGGTGCATAGTGTATAGTGCATATGAATGGTTTTGTTTTCCCCTATTGTACATAGGTGCAGAAGAGTAAGGACAGAGGGAGCGGTGTCCTGTTACCTACAAGGGTGGAAGACTTGGTGTCTCCTCAACATTACCACCCTCTTTTCAGGTCCATAGGTGCCCCCATAGAGTTCATCCTGTGGGTGTCCTGTGGGCAGGGAAAGGGGATTGGTGCATGCTACGTTCCCGCAGTGCTTGGGCTGGCCAGGGATCCAACAATCAGGGCTTGATCCATCACCGTTTTTTAGCTCACTGCACCATCCCAGCTCAGAACTTGGCTATATGCAAATTAGTCTGACCCTGGCCCAGTGCATCATGGGAACAGGGCAGACCAAACTACCACTATAGGTGTCGCAGGGTATACTCAGACATGAGTCCCTTTCTCACTGCACCATCAGGATTCAAGCAAGCCGGGCCGAAGACGGCTGAAATGCCAGAAACCGGTCCCCGGTAGCTTGTCTCCTTTCTGGTGAAGAATTGGCTTGGTATTTTAGTCTGCCCTGTTCCCATGATGCACTGGGCCAGGGTCAGACTGATTTGCATATAGCCAGGTTCTGAGCTGGGATGGTGCAGTGAGATAAATAACGGTGATGGATCAAACCCTGATCTTTGGACTGGGTAAGAGTGGTCTGCTTAATTCAGACACTCTGTTCATCACCACCCCCTTTTCTGAATCGTTTTTGGCCACTATAGGTGTGGCAGGGTATACTCAGACATGAGTCCCTTTCTCACTGCACCATCAGGATTCAAGCAAGCCGGGCCGAAGACGGCTGAAATGCCAGAAACCGGTCCCCGGTAGCTTGTCTCCTTTCTGGTGAAGAATTGGCTTGGTAGTTTAGTCTGCCCTGTTCCCATGATGCACTGGGCCAGGGACAGACTGATTTGCATATAGCCAGGTTCTGAGCTGGGATGGTGCAGTGAGATAAATAACGGTGATGGATCAAGCCCTGATCTTTGGACTGGGTAAGAGTGTTCTGCTTAATTCAGACACTCTGTTCATCACCACCCCCTTTTCTGAATCGTACATTCAAAATATGTTATCAAAATATTGTATAACTAATTAAGAAAACATGTACTCTCTCTTTATATATTGGGCGACAGCCATCTTGCCCTGTGGCCTAGATGGCAATATGGGTGAGAATTTAAAAATCAATAATATCATGCTTTACCAGACTGAAATGAAATGTTTGTATTGCATTTTAACATGGTTAAATTGTGAAGCTCCCAGCTTGGCCTGAGTGGGCCCGATTCAGGTTTACATTATCATTGTGTAACACCACTGCACATAGTTTAAAGTGATATGTTTTCCATTACATTGTTCCTACAAGAGAAGTCAGAGCAATCAGGTTTATATAGACTTATTGTTGTTCTCAGAAGAAATATGGTATAAAAGTATTATAATTTCTGAGTGTGTAGACAAACTACTGAGTATTATTAAATGCTTTTCAAATTGCATACAGTTAAAACCCAGTTACACTGCATATAATCAAAGTCATGAAAGGGTATCACATAATAATGAAGGTAGCTTTCTTTACCAAATAACATATAATTCAAAGTGCTGTTTGCAGTTATCATATCTACTTTAATTACATTGTATCTAAGGAAAAATATGAATTTGTATTCCAGAATTGGAGAGATTGTCTGCAGGCATATCATATAAAATTATAGAAGTTATATGCCAATATTTGTAATATGTCAATAGAAGAGCTATACTAAAAGCATTCTTTGGTCTTTGGATATCAATGTTTCTTCAGTGCATACCAGGCCCAGTCTGTGTTGTAATATCAATTCTCAATTTTATCTCGTACCCTTTCCCCTGGCCAATCAATCAATCATGGATTTGTAAAGCTCACTACTCACCCATCAGGGTCTCAAGACGCAGAGGGGGGTATGGCCAGTTCCGTTAGGGTCATTCGAAGAGCCAGGTCTTGAGGTCCTTCCTGAATTGGTGCAGTGAAGGGGGAGTTCGTTCCAGGTCTTGGCTGCGAGGTTGAAGAAGGATCTTCTACCTGCTCTGGTCCTGTAGACATGTGGGACGGTGGCTAGGGAGAGAGTGGCTGAGCTGAGATTTCTCTTGGGGGCGTGGAAGAAGATTTGGTCATTGAGGTATTGGGGTCCAGTGTTGTGGAGGGCCTTATAGGCGTGCGTGAGCAGTTTGAAAGTAAATCTGCTTTTGACGGGGAGCCAGTGGAATTCGCAACGGTGTTGGGTGATGTTGTTGTGCCGTGGGATATCGAGGATTAGTCTGGCTGCAGCGTTCTGGATGGTCTGGAGTTTGCAGAGGAGTTTTTTGTTGATTCTGGCATACAGGGCATTGCCATAGTCGAGTCTGCTGGTGATGAGTGCATGAGTTTCCCTGGAGTCGGGTGGAATCCACTTGAACGTCTTGCATAGTATGCGGAGGGTATTGAAGCTTGCGGATGAGACGGCATTGATCTGGCGATTCATGGTGAGTGATGAGTCCAGTATGATGCTACGGTTGCGTGCATGGTCCGTTGGGGTGGGTGGATTTCCAAGGGCGGGGGGCCACCAGGTAACGTCTCATGCAGATGGGGTGCAGCCTAGGTTGAGGACTTCTGTTTTCTCTGAGT